>NC_041393.1:596852128-596881124 GCF_002162155.2 Triticum dicoccoides
CCTGGGGTGGCGCTGCTCTGCACATCAACAAAAGTGGTAGCGTGTGCAACAGGTGTGCTAGAAGGGGCTTTTGTCTGCATTTTTTTCTTGAGGAGCACATCCTGCTCCATCTTGCATAGCACTTCATCCATTGATGATGATATCTCCACAAGTGATCATGCGTGTGGTAAACAAAGTTGTCACGAAGGATATTTGTAAACGTCCATACAGTTAATAGACAAAAAAGATGACAAAATAGGCAGTGGACACATGGAGTACAACGTGTTGGAATTGCCAACAAAAGAAAAAAAAATGAGGTTGCCACCGCAAAAAGTGATATGTGGATAATACCTTGAACAATAGGCTCGGCAAATTTGACAGCCTTTCTGCCATCTACAATTGGCTGCGCCATCATCTGTTTCGGCTGTGACAAGAATGCATAAGACACCGGGATAGCATCAACTGGCTTGATTGGCTTGCTCAAATCAATTCCGAGGATGAACGGTGGTGGTGTGAAGGCCATAGGGTGCCTGAACTTACGCTCATTCTGCTTCTCGATCACACCAAGAGACGCTGCCAACGGAGACAGATCAACAAAGACGTCCTTGTCAACTGATCCGACGTCCTTAGGATTGGAAGTGGGGCGCGGAGTCGTGTCCGAAATATTGATAGGCACCTTCTTAGTTGTCCCTTTCACTGGATAGTCAACTCTTGGAGTGTAAGGGATCCCCATATCCAGTGGGACACGTGTGTGCTTGAGCGTTGGATTTGGATGAATCTTTTCTTTCTGAGGGACTATCGGTTCCTGGGCAGTTCCACCTCCAAGTACATTTGTCTGAACTGGATCGACAGTCTTGCTCTGGAGGGCAGGCGGGAACAAGGTTGAAGCAGATACATACCGTGTGTGCTGACGATGCACGTTGCCTGACTGATCAACTTTGTTCCGAGGGCTCTTCCTAGTACTGACTACCTGTTTTGCTGATTTCTTGTCGGCAACGTGTGGAGCAGATTTGGAAATAGTGTGCGGATGAGCGGTATGAACATGCGGGATAGCCTGATGTGCTTGTTGCGTGACAGCCGGACCCTTGTTTTGAATAGCAGTTGCGGTGGCCAAACTTGTGCAATATTTACCTACTGAACGAGGTTTCTCAGACGTATCAACAGTGGAGTTTGGCGCATTCACCTTAGGCTGGTGTGCTTGGTGCGGAGGAACAGATGGTACTGGGCTACCTCCGAGCCCCTGCCTCATGGATACCAATGCCAGCGCAACCTCAGTTGATCTTGGGGAGATCAATTCATCAGAGCCCCTGATGCCGCACCTTCATTGCTGGTCAACACGGTAGCAACAAAAGACAATAACTTGGTTGGTGCATGAGAACTAGTGGCAGCAGGTGCTTTGACAAAGACCACATTGTCAGATGAAGCAAGCTTAGCATGCATGCGCTGCAACAGGTCTTTTTCGGTAGGTTTAGTCGTATGACCAGACATATTGCTTCTCTTCTTTAGCCTGCATGCAAGTAAGGTAGTAACAATAGAAAGGTTGTAAGTTGTCATGCATGAAAGGCATAAGTAAAATTTGACGTGGTGTAATGAAGGTTAAAGGGCTCGAAACAGATGGAAAAAAGTTGGAAGTATCAAAGAAGCAGAAAAGTTGTCATGTGATTAATAATTTGTAAATATGAACAAAACTAAGGTGAAGCAGCAATAAAGAGTGCACAAGTTATGGATCAGTAGGTAGTGATGAAAAGCCATTTCTGCAGGGGTTCAAGTTACCACATGGCGGGTACCCCAAAAGTTGGCGCATGTGGTAGAAGAAAATGTAAGGAAGTAAAGTTGCCACCTTAGCAGGTATGAGAGCAAAAAAGTGGGAGGTGACATAAGTGTGCAAGGTAAAAGGTTGACATGTATGGACAACTAGAAGTTGCCATGTACTGTACATAAAAGTAGACATACGAAAACATAACACTTAAAAATGTACGGTAATGATAACTCCCGAACGTTCGAGAGTTAAGCATGGCAACCCGAACGGGTTTAGATGGCAAGTTTAGTTTGCGTGAGATTTTGGAAACATGGCAATTTTCTGTCCAAAAAATGAAAAAGGATGAAGTTGCCATCCCATATGAACTGAAGTTGCCATCCCCTATGAACTAAAGTTGCCATCCCCCATGAACTAAAGTTGCCATCCCCTATGAACTAAAGTTGCCATGTAAAAACGTTCGGGACGAAATGCTCAAAATTCGAACGTTCGAGAGTTATTGGATTCCGTATGTCGTAGTGCTTACCTTTTCCCTGCACCCCTTATGTCCTCAAGAACAACCGGATCCCCTGTATTGGAGGATGCAAAGCAAGGAGATGAACATGTAGCCGTCTGAGCCTTGCCTGCACGAGTAGAAGATCTGGGAGGATGTTGGGCAATTTTCTCTGTGGTTACTCTTTCGCCAGCGGTTGCCTCCCTACAAGAAAAACAAAAAAGCACTAGTTGTCGAGTGGGAAGCATGAAGCAGCAAATAGGTATAATAAATAATAAATGATTTAAAATTGCAAGAATCAGTGGTGAACAGGAAAGTGTACCTCTTTCTAGCAGCAACGGGGTCCAACTTTGTCCTTTTAGAAGCAACTTGAAGGTCTGCATCTTGTGCTTCCCTATCCCTTTTCGAGGCTTGAGTACCAGAATGACCACCCAAACCCTATGCAGTGGATGTCTCAGCACCTCCGCAATTGTGCTCAGGCGACGTGTCATGCTCGTTGCCGTCCATTCTGTTATCGCCATCATTATGGGTGTCATCTTGCGGGTCATCGTCATTGTAGTCACTATCGTCAACTGATAAGTCTTCATCGCTAGGGGGTACCTCTTGTGAATCGTTGTGGTCATATCTACCCTAGACCCAGTTGGACGAGAAGTGCCACCGCAAACAAAAGAACGAAACTGGTTGGCAACTTCTTCTCCGTCACCAGTCGACATTGCAGTCCAGCCCCGTACAAGGTTGCCGAGGTTGGTCACACTGGACGCAAACTGACCAACGAGATTCTTGATGTTACTTCACGCCTGCATTTGGAAAACACAAAAACAAAAAATGGAAGAGATCAAAAATGCTCAGCCATGAGTATGAGTTATGTTGAAAAAAATGGTGCATCAGAAAATTGTGTGGTACTAATAGTTAAAGGGCATGAATCATGTGTGTGTCTATCCATCCATTTACTGAAGTTGTCGGGCCCCCAAAGATGCTGTAGTGAACATTGTGTTGTCCCATAAGCTGAAAAAAGAAGAAGAAAAGGTGGCAAGTTTGAAAAGTCGGTAAAAATATATATGTAAACTAAATTCAGCGATGATATGTGAAAACTAAATTTGGCATGGTCAATTATGAAATTAACCATGATCCATAAACTACATTTACAATGGTGAAATAATTAAATTTGCCATGATTAATTATTAAAAAAATTGTCATGCACAAGTTCTAAATTGAAAAATTCAAAAATGGTACTTTCATTAAATTTGCCATGTTTTAGTTATCGTTTCTCGTGGCAATTAGCGATCACTTTTCATGGCAAATTTTTTTTGAAAAAAATGGTCGCAACTATTTGATGGACGGTGAGTTTGCCATGATCCAGGAGAACTTTGTAAGTGTGCCTTGTTGAAGTGATCATTTTAAGGGGCAACTGTAGAGATGTACAAAAACATGGCAATGAAGCCATGTGACCTGAGTTAAACTTTCCATGGGGTAAATGTATAGTGAAATTATGATTTATGTAAAAAGTAAATTGCCAACGATATGACAGGAAAGAATTGGGCCATGGGCCGTAAAGTATAGTACGGGTAGAAGGACTAACCTATAGCTTGCCAAATGTCCCATCAGGCCTCCTGTCCGCAGCGAGATCATCCTTGATTGCAGCATCAGTCCAAGAACAAGCAACAAATTTGTGAGGTGGAGGCCGTCCACCAAACGGGTTAAGATTGACAGTGCTGATGTCAAGCTTATCGACATACATGAGCTGAAAAGAAAGTGTGAGACATGCAGGTGGAGCCACTGGCATAGAAAAATGGTGTAATGCGTAAAATGAGTAAGAAAGCACTGTCAAGTATGGGGAGGGGGGTGTGAATAAGAGTGTAAAAGTCAGATGGTTTGGCATGAAAGTAAACTTGCCATCAGATGCAGCCGACAGCCTTTGTTGAATGCTTTGTTTGATAGTGAAGTGTGAAGGAAATCAACTATGAACTTGCACCAGTTCATGTTGGCAACATTCCCTATTTGGTCCTGTGAGATGGAGGAAATGACAAAAGAACAAGGAAAAAGGCGTAAGCTGCAACATTATGTTGGTGAAGAAAAAGGAGATAATGATCTTGAAAGCTATCAAATAAATGAATGAATAAGCATGTAAAGGTGCACCCGAGGGTACATGGCAAAAAGTTCATACCAAAACAGGGAAGCATCTGCTGTTGGGGCGTAACGATGTCGTGGGAGCAAACACATTTGAGACCAGGTACATAAGCAGCTTCCTCTTGAAATCATCATCGCTTGTTTCCATCGCAGCAAGCATGTTCGCAAAAGCAGAGTTCGCCAGGAGGGTCGTAAGCCCAGGGAACATTTCAGGAAAAAGATGTGCTTGCACTTCCGTATTGATCTTGTATGGGAGATCCATGATGCCATTGGGGACACCAAGTGTATTGAAAACAGATTCCTCATCTAATGGAATCCTTCCACGTCCTGGTATGACAAATTCCCTCTTGTCCAGATGGTATAACCTCGCAAGCTAGTCGCATGGGGTTATTCAGGTTAGTGCACTGAATGTTCATCAATGCCTGCATCCCCATTTCCTTTGCAGCTTCTTTCTGGGCAGCATCGAAATCTTCATACAGTCCCGTTAGGCGTTCATGTGATCCCCTGTTGTGCGCGGCTTGCTGCTGTTGAACACATGCGTAAAATTTAAGTTAGAAAAAGGTGATAATAGGGGCTTAGGGGTTGGTACCATCACATACAAAAACATGTTTAACATGAAAAGAGAGATAGAGTCATGTGGACTGTACATACCTTCTTTGCATTGTGATTAGCAGCACCCGCAACTTTAGCTCTGGGCGGCATGAAGTCATCATCGTCGGGGTCAGGGGCGTTCCGAACCATGGTGCTGTCAAAAAATGGCAATAGGAAACGTCAATGCAACCTGAGTGGTAGTAAAGTTGCCGTCCTAAAGTGTGAACTAAGTATGTGTATTAGAAGCTGACAGATGGGAAATGTGAAAGAACAAATAAAAAGAATGTTGCCATGTGGCCGACGATCAAGTCACACTAATAGTGCGCCAGGTGGTCAGAAATGCCATGCAAAAAAACTAGGACATGTACATATGTTAAGTAGGCAAAGTTGCCATCAAATGGAATATATCTGCAAAAAAACTACATAGATGGGTATGAGAGCACTGTAGTTCCATCCACACTATAGATGTAACATGTGGTAAATTGCCATCCACTAAGCTGCAGTCAGCAGACATAGAATATGCCTTCGGAAACATAGTTCGCACGAGTCACTCTCTCTGAAAGTCGGACATATATATGTAAGAAAGTGCAGTTGCTAGTAGTAATGTCAGAAACTTGCCATCGACATGAACGGGGTCAACATTAGGAATGAAGGAATCTCACATCGTAGAGAGACATGATAAAATGTACTTTGTGTGTGTTGCAAAAGCAGCATCATCTGGCTGTATATAATGAAAAAGGTACCTCTCCAACAGGAAAACAGAGTGTACTCTATTCTAAGCAGATGAAATTCCAGAGTATAGCACACAAAACATGCTGATGAACAACTTTGGACAAAAGTTTCCATCCTCTGTCTAGTAGACAGTCAAACAAGTTGCCGTCTGGGGGTATACTAGTGAATCTAATAAGTTGCCATCCACGAAAAATATTGCATCCATATTTTACTCTAACAATGGCAACAACCCACATGTGAGGTTCAAAATATGCACTGCACTAACATCAAATTTGTAGATGTAGCACTCCACAAATCACTCTGCTCTAGCATCAGATTCGTGGGCCTAGCTTAAGAACAGAAAATCCGTATGTCACTCTGCTCTAACACTAGATTTGGGGATCTAGCTTAAGAACACACCCAGACAACATGAGGAAACATCCATTGACGACATGAAAAAGTGTGCGCTATGACTGACCTCATCGAGGAGACGAAAGCTTCGGCGGTCGCCAGATAGGAGATCCACCGAGGAGTAGCTCCGACGAGCAAGCACTTGTACACCCAATCTCTGACACAAATCCGTCGTCACCTTGCACACAAGCTCCGCTGGTCGACTGGATAACTTCTTCCAGATGAAGCACTCGACTCGCTGGTGCAGCCTGCAGGTGCCCCCAAGAACAACGGCAGCCGGCTGATATCCGTCGGCTTCAGATCTCACCGGAGAGAACGAAGTATGCGGGTGGTATTGAAACCACCCAGCGAACGGGCGGGGGAGAGGGGTGCAATGCATATGGGAAATGCAAGCAAATAGAGAAGCGGGAGGGGAAAAAGGGGGCGCACGGCGGCGGTTTTGCCCTGGTGTAAGGCAAGTGCTCAGCGGAGTGGTGGGGGAGGAGAAGTGGGGTGGGGGAGGGGAGTTCGGACCGAGAAGCCAATATCCCGAATGGGTGGTGGCTGTCCTATGTGGCAGTGGCTCGAGTCAAGATTCGTGCAAAATGAGCGTGCGTCGATCAACGCGTTCGGACCGAGGGGCTGTGAACACGGACGTTCGGCACTTATCGATACTGTATTTTTGTGCAGAAATAAAACTTCTCGGAATGACCTGAAAATCCTCAGAGATACGTTTTGGAATTAATAAAAAATATTGGCGAAAGAATCAGCGTGAGGGGGCCCGCACCCTGTCCACGAGGGTGCAGGGCGCCCCCCGGGGCGTGCCCCCTGCCTCGTTGGCCTCCTAGACCTCCACCGACCTCAACTCCAACTCCATATATTCACTTTCGGGGAGAAAAAAATCAGAGAGAAGGATTCATCGTGTTTTACGATAGGGAGCCGCCGCCAAGCCCTAATCTTCCTCGGGAGGGCTAATCTGGAGTCCGTTCAGGGCTCCGGAGAAGGGAATCCGTCGCCATCGTCATCATCAACCATCCTCCATCACCAATTTCATGATGCTCACCGCCGTGCCTGAGTAATCCCATTGTAGGCTTGCTGGACGGTGATGGGTTGGATGAGATTTACCATGTAATCGAGTTAGTTTTGTTAGGGTTTGATCCCTAGTATCCATTATGTACTAAGATTGATGTTGCTATGACTTTGCCATGCTTAATGCTTGTCACTAGGGCCCGAGGGCCATGATTTCAGATCTGAACCTATTATGTTTTCATGAATATATGTGAGTTCTTGATCCTATCTTGCAAGTCAATAGTCACCTACTATGTGTTATGATCAGACAACCCCAAGGTGACAATAATCGGGACCACTCCCGGTGATGACCGTAGTTTGAGGAGTTCATGTATTCACTAAGTGCTAATGCTTTGGTCCGGTACTCTATTAAAAGGATGCCTTAATATCCCTTAGTTTCCAAGAGGACCCCGCTGCCATGGAAGGGTAGGACAAAAGATGTCATGCAAGTTCTTTTCCATAAGCACGTATGGCTATATTCGGAATATATGCCTACATTACATTGATGAACTGGAGCTAGTTCTGTGTCACCCTATGTTATAACTGTTGCATGAGGAATTACATCTGACATAATTATCCATCATTGATCCATTGCCTACGAGCTTTTCACATATTCATCTTTGCTTAGTTACTTTCCCGTTGCCACTGTTACGATTACTACAAAATTGTTGCTGTTACTTTTGCCACCGTTACCGTTACCTCCATACTACTTTGCTACTAAATACTTTGCTGCAGATATTAAGTCTTTCAGGTGTGGTTGAATTGACAACTCAGCTGCTAATACTTGAGAATATTCTTTGGCTCCCCTTGTGTTGAATCAATAAATTTGGGTTGAATACTCTACCCTCGAAAACTGTTGCAATCCCCTATACTTGTGGGTTATCAAGATCTTTCTCTGGTGCCGTTGCCTGGGAGCATAGCTCTATTCTTTGTGTCACTTGGGATTTATATCTGTTGATCACTATGAGGAACTTGAAAGATGAAAGAACCAAGATTTTCCCCTCAACTACGAGGGGAGGTAAGGAACTACCATCTAGCTCTGCACTTGATTCACCTTCTGTTATGAGTAAATTTGCGACACCTACACCTGCACCTACTATTGGTTCTGATATGTCGCATGTTATTGATGATGCCACTTCTGCTATGCATGATGCTTATGATGAAACTACTTCTATACTTGATAATACTGTGCCATTAGGTGAATTTCTTGATGAACAACTTGCTAGGGCTAGAGAGAATGAAATTATTGAAACTGATAATATTGATGAAAGTGATGATGAAGATTCTCCCCCTAGATATGAACTGCCTGATGTGCCTGCGGGTTAAGTTATGGATGAAGAAACTACTAGAGACCATTTTGCTTGCAAAGATAGATATGATCTTAAGAAACTGTTAGCCAAGCTTAAAGAAAAGTCTTTGAATGCTAGAATGAAATATGACCATGCTTTTGCTACTTCACCTATCTGCGTTATTGATAAGGATTATGAATTCTCTGTCGATCCTGAGTTAATTACTTTGGTTGAATCTGGTCCTTTTTATCACTATGAATCTGAAACTATTGAGGCACATCTTACTAAATTGAATGATATAGCCACCTTATTCACTCATGAGGAAAAAATTCGCTATTATTACACCCTTAAGTTATTTCTGTTCTCAATAAAGGGTGATGCTAAAACATGGTTTAATTCTCTTGCTCCTGCTTGTGTGCATAGTCCCCAGGATATGATTTACTACTTCTCTGCTAAATATTTCCTTGCTCGTAAGAAACAATCTGCCTTAAGGGAAATATATAATTTTGTGCAAATTGAAGAAGAGAGTCTCCCAGAAGCTTGGGGGAGGCTTCTCCAATTACTTAATGCTTTGCCTGATCATCCTCTCAAGAAAAAATGAAATACTTGATATCTTTTATAGTGGACTAACCAATGCTTCCAGAGAGCACCTGGATAGTTGTGCTGGTTGTGTTTTCAGGGAAAGAACTGTTGAGCAAGCTGAGTTGCTATTAAATAATATATTGAGCAATAATAATGATTGGACACTTCCTGAACCAACTCCTAAGCCAACCCCGAATAAAAGGGGTATTCTATTTCTCAGTCCTGAAGATATGCAAGAGGCAAAGAAATATATGAAAGAAAAGGGTATTAAAGTTGAAGATGTTAAGAATTTACCACCTATTGAATAAATACATGGTCTTAATAACCCGACACAGGTATTAAAGGTAAATTCTCTCTATAGATTTTATGTAGGTGATATCCCTTTTTATAAGTCTGCTAGCCAATGCTTGGATGAGTTTGATAATTTTATTGTTAAACAAGAAAACTTCAATGCTTATGTTGGTAGACAATTGAAACGTAATGCTTATATGATTGAACACTTGAGTGATTATATGTCTAGAGTTAAAGGTGACCTTAAGCTTATTAGTAAACATGCATCCGTGGTTACCACTCAAGTAGAACAAGTACTTAAGGCACCAGATGATCTGCTCAATGAATTAAATAATAAGAACCATGATAATGCTGTTAGAGTCATGACTAGAGGTGGTAGAATGACCCAGGAACATTTATATCCTCAGGGCCATCCTAAGAGAGTTGAGCAAGATTCTTAGAGAATTAATATTGATGCACCTAGTCCTTCTAAGAAAAAGAAAAAGAAAAATGACACTACAAGAGATTAGGCCTACTATGACGAGCCAAAAAATGTCATCGAACATCTAATAACGTCACAAATTACACCTGGGTGATGTTTTATGGGCGTCATAAGCATCGTCACGGAATCCCCGTCACAAATTACTCTTGGTGACGGCGCGCGCAAAACAATGTCACTGAAAATGAGACCTTCGGTGACGTTTTCTAGAATGTCAACAACTTCCTATTTCTACGACGGTGGATTAATGTCACAAGCTAGGAGCAAAGATGCCATATTGTACAATATTCAATGATGGAGCAACGTCATTGACTTTATGCCACGTCAACAACCACACAGATACCCCGCTAGTAGCATCACTACTTTCATTATTGATTAAGATGACATCATCAAAATATATTTACTATATTTTGGATAATTTGGAATGAATTATCAGATCCACCACATTGCAAATGCATATCACAGCAAGCATCACATCACATTATATATATATATATATATATATATATATATATATATATATAAAAGTTATGAGACAAATAACATTATAAATTGAAACAAAAGAGAAATCATATTATATATTCTATCTCTTAGCCAAATCATCCTCTAAATAGAAGTGAAAATAAAAAATAACACTGACTCAAGTTTGACACGACAATACACAAGACAATGGATTCTTGCTGAGTTGCTTGAGCCCTTAAGAAAAACCAATCAGGTTATTTGTATCACGCTGCTTCTTTTCCCAGGCTTGATTCTTCTCTTGTTGTCTCTTCTTCACAGCTTCCAATTCTTCTTGATGCTTCCTTTGTATCTCTTCAAATGCTCTATCTTGTGCTTCAAGTCTCACAACTAACTCCCACCAATGCCTATAAATTGAGGAAACACAACAGCGTGTTGCATCTTAATGAGATGAAAACATACAAGATAATAACATATAACAGTACCACTAAGAAGCATACAATTTACCAAATTGTGAATCTGAGTAAATTATTAACTAAATTTGCGAGTATGCGGATGGGTCAATAAAACGGTATATTAGTTTGGAAAAACAAGAAGACACAAACTTTTATAAAAATTGCTAGTCAAAATAATTTACATGGATCCCTGCTACACTTTTAACTAGTGTGTTGCTTAAAGTCTTAAGTAGCATGTGAATGACTAGTGAGTCCACTAGGGCAGCGTACGACAATGAACTATAATAATCTACTGGACATATTTCATAATTAGTTGCATAAGTATAGTTGTTTGACGCTTTGGGTACTACAAAAGTTTAGATCAGCACATCACTAAAAAACAGATCAGTAATGTACCAAAAATTTGCAGACCAAAACACAAAAATGTTTCTTTAGTAAGGAGTGACATCCATTCATCCATTCAATATATTGAACGATCTCAGAATAATGCAATATCTAGAGGTCATCACCCAACCACTACAGGCCAAATTATTCCTATTAACTTTGTGTTTTCTCATCTCTGAGTTGATTCAGACATGCTATGAATTTGGCCGTTCATCACCTTACGTACAACCAAGTGCCATAAGCAACTAGCACTAGTACAATTGTGTGCTTACTCACCTTCCCCGGCAGCTATAGCTAATTGTGTACTTGCACTTCAGTTGTACAATGCTTCCTCGATCTAAATATAACAAATAAAAATACAAGTTATGCACAAAGGAAGGAAACGATGAGCTTAAATGTTAGGCATACACAAACAGGTAAGGAATTGTCAAGTACTGGACTGTAAGAAAACAGAAAGTGGAGAAGCAACAAGCAAGTAGTAAAAAGTTTAAGGTTCAGACTTTACCAACATAGCAAGGTCGATATGATTATCTTGATATTGCAAACCCAGTCCTGGTACCTACTATGAGCAGCTGATTAATGCACCTGCATTATAGGGGAATAAAACAATAGAGAAACAATATACTGACAAGTGTTCACATGGAGAAAAAATATTACAGAATAACATAATCATTTTCTCTTTTACCAACAGTATGAGCATCTGAATGAACCTTTTAGTATACAGATTTTTTAGCAGCTAGCAACTATGGTATGGCCCATGATACAAGCCGTCGACATATCCTTGTTAACTGTTATCACAGAATATTGACTTATTGTGCATAGTTACTAATAAAAGGCTATTCCTAGTACAGTTTCACTGTTAATACTCTGAACGTAGAGTCTAGTCACATATTAGATGTTCTTGAGCATGCTGGAGATTGCATAATCTTGCAGCTTAAAGTGGAAACTTGAGTTGAAATTATCCATTGTAGAAATCTAGAGATAGTCAGGAACATAGAAGTATAAACCATACCTTTGATAAGAGCAAAGGACATTGATCTTACTACTGATCTAGATGAACTGCAACTAGGAAAGGAGATCTCAAATAGGTGGTTAGAAGAATCAAATTCCAGATCACAAATCTTACATCAGGAAATTGTGGAGGAAAAAGGAAGCAGCGAACTATTACCCTCGCGTAGTTGAAGGGGAGCAGATCTAATGGTGCTGTAGCCGGGTTCCTTGCAGAGTTTCCGACCCATCCCCTAGCCTATCTGCATCATCGGGTTACCTCTCCCAAACCTGGTGTCTCCCGCCGCCGCCGTCTTCTTGGTCGCTGGACAAAACCAACCTTCTAAATCACCATCTACATCTCAAGTAGTGAGTCATGGAGGGGTGGTGAGGCAACGCCCAGATCTTGGTGAGGTTCGAGGTGAGAAACGAAGCTTGGGAAGGCGTCAGAGATGGAGTGGGCGATGGTCGACAAGCCATCCAGGAACTGGCGGTGGAGGTAGCATGGAGGTCGGACTAGGCAGCAAACGAGGCAGGTTGGCGTCGGTGTAGTGGTGGCTGGGGACGGGGAAGCGAACAGAGAGGGTGGGGCGGCAGACTAGAGGGCAGAGGCGGCCAGGTGGGGAGGGAGTTCGGGTCGCGTTGCTGGCGGCGAGTAATTTGGAGGCGCCGCTGGTGAGATGAGATCTGAGTCAGGTGCAAGTGGGTACAAGTGTATTTGGGGATTTTTTGGGCTAAGGTTTTATTTGAAGGCACAAAGCATGGCACGAGAGAGACCTATGCTTGGAGCTGAATTCTTTTCCTTTTTGTGCTCTGTGGTTCTCAATTCTTGGTGTGGCATCGTGTTAAAAGGTGGGTGATAAGAATTAAAAAAATCCCATCGACTCTTATATTTCCATTTTAACTTCTGAGATAGAAATGTAACAACATTAGCTCACGAGTACACAATTGAAGGTTTTTTGCATAGCCACTAACTATTTATTATGTTATAGATATGAAAATAATATTCACTCATTTCCGCTTGGATCCCTTATTTTATTTTTTATTTTTTAGATAAACAACATCAACTCACTAACGCTCGATTCAGGTTTTTTGCCCAATCACTACCTATTCATATTAGAAAGAACAAAATAAGTTTTACCTTTATAAAAAATAATTACTATAAGTATTTTCATGCCCACTGCCTATTATATTATATTGAAAATAATAATGACAACACTCAGTAGCCTTCAAAAAAACTATGGCAGGTCCCACTGCCAACACGGACGCATGGGTCCAATCGCTCAATAACCGAAGACCTAGCTATGGCGGGTCTAACTACTATATCGTAACATGACAAACATGATATACACAAATTCATAGTACTCGGTGACTCTAGCGGTCTCGTCATGGAAATTACCAAAACGTCAACAAAATTGGGAGTCGGGTGTGCTGAAAGGCCGAGGAAATTCAGTGACGTTCATCGTCACCGACTTGCGGCAATTGGTGACATCACCTACGACAACATCACACATTAGGAATTTTTGTGACGTTGTCCACCATCTTCATGCGGATTTTTGTCACAGTATGTCAATTTTGTTGTAGTGTGATAGGACTTTGCAAGCTTCTAGTGAACCTACTGTTGACACACCTGAGAATCCCAATGATATTTCTATTTCTGATGCTGAAAATCAATCTGGTAATGAACATGAACCTAGTGATAATGTTAATGATGATGTTCATGTTGATGCTCAACCTAGTAATAACAATGATGTAGAATTGAACCTGATGTTGATCTTGATAACCCACAATCAAAGAATCAACGTTATGATAAGAAAAACTTTGTTGCTAGGAAGCACGGTAAAGAAAGAGAACCATGGGTTCAAAAACCCATGCCCTTTCCTCCTAAGCCATCCAAGAAAAAGGATGATGAGGATTTTTAGCGTTTGCTGAAATGATTAGACCTATCTTTTTACGTATGTGTTTAAATAATATGCTTAAAATGAATCTCTATGCTAAGTATATGAAAGATATTTTTACAAATAGAAGAGATACCGGAAGCTGAAATTTCCACCATGCTTGCTAATTATACTTTTAAGGGTGGAATACCAAAGAAACTAGGAGATCCAGGAGTACCAACTATACCATGAATCATTAAAAGAAACTATGTTAAAATTGCTTTATGTGATCTTGGAGCCGGTGTTAGTGTTATGCCTCTCTCTTTATATCATAGACTTGATTTAGATAAGTTGACACCTACTGAAATCTCTTTGCAAATGGCCGATAACTCAACCGCTATACCCGTCGGTATTTGTGACGATGTGCCTGTTGTGGTTGCAAACATTACTATTTTAACGAACTTTGTTATTCTTGATATTCCCGAGGACGATAGTATGTCGAATCATCCTTGGTAGACCCTTTTTGAATACTGTAGGGGCTGTTATTGATTGCAACAAAGGCAATGTCACTTTTCATGTTAATGGCAATGAGCATACGGTACACTTTCCGAGGAAACAACCTCAAGTTCATAGTATAACTATTGGAAGAAATTCAACGATTACTATTGAAGGTTTTGAATTTCCTCTTCCTACCGTCAAAAAGAAATATGATATTCTTATTGTTGGGGACATGCATATCCCCGTTGAGGTAACCTAGTGTTATTCGGAAATTCTCTGGTTTCATATTATTCAGAACAAGTTTGCTAACAAGACTTGATCAACCTTGTTAGTGGATTCCTTTTGATGAGCATGAGATGGATGAAGTTAGAAAGCACAACTCTCTGTACCCTCCTTTTACATTCTGTTATTTAGATTAAATAAAGTAAAAATAAAATGTTCTCTTTGTTTTCTGAATTATCTATGCAATAAAAATACCCTGAAAATAAAAGTTCTCCAAATGCCCTGAAAATGGAGTATGATTTTTATAGAATATTTAAGAATTTCTGGCACTCAGAACACACCAGAGTGTCCACCATTTGGCCACGAGGGTACAGGGCGCCCCCCTGGGGCGCGCCCCCTGCCTCGTGGGCCCCATGTGCCCCCCTCCACTTACTCCAGCACCCACTCACTTCGTCTTCCTCCAGAAAAAACTCTCCCATAGCTCAAACCCGTGTTCTAGCTTGTTTTGCTGCCATTTTCGATCTCCTTGCTCAAAGCTCCATTCACAAAACTGCTTTGGGGGATTGTTCTTCGGTATGTGACTCCTCCAATGGTCCAATTAGTTTTTGTTCTAGTGCTTTATATATTGCAAATTTTTGCTGTTGAGGTGACCCTGCTCTTGAGCTTGCATGTCAAATTTATATGGTCCAAAGTAGTTTTAATGCATGATATAGCCTCTAGGCACTTGTGGGAGTAGTTGCTATCAATCTTGTTGAGTTTGATTCACTTTTATTTTGAGTCACGAAAAATTTCAGAAATTTTTCAGAGGAAGAAAAATGTTTAGAAAAATGTACCAAGGTGGTTCTTCAAGGAAGCAAGAACCAAGGCTCGCGATACGTGAGCCGGAAAATGAACCACCAAGGGAAGCTCAAGTGCGGCCTTGTGAATGGCCGTTGGAGGAATTTATGGTCCAAGCAGGCTTCAAGGATGAATTTGATGCATATGTACGCAATGCTGATCTTGGGGACTTCGTGTCAGATAAGTGCTGACAGTACTCCTAGCTCACTGATTCCTTTGTGAGGAGGTCTAAATTTTCATCCACACGCAATTCTCAGACTGTTTTATTTGATCTATATGATAAATCATATACCATGGAACTAGAAGATTTTAATACTACTTGTAAAATCCCGCAGTGGGGCAATGTTAGTGAACCTCGCAAATCTGAATATAAAGACTTTCTTGCTAGCATCACTGTGGGAGAAACTAGAGAAATCGCACAAGCTACAATAGGGAGAATTCATTTCCCTTACATACATTATTTTGCTCTCTTTATAGGTAGATGCATTAACGATAAAGATGAGGTTTGTCACATGTGCGTTCCAGATCTTAGTGTCCTTGATGTCTACTACGCAACCTTCTTCTTGTAGCCGTTGTTGGGCCTGCAAGTGCACAGGTTTGTAGGACAGTAGCAAATTTCCCTCAAGTGGATGACCTAAGGTTTATCAATCCGTAGGAGGCGTAGGATGAAGATGGTCTCTCTCAAACAACCCTGCAACCAAATAACAAAGAGTCTCTTGTGTCCCCAACACACCAATACAATGGTAAATTATAGGTGCACTAGTTCAGCGAAGAGATGGTGATACAAGTGCAAAATGGATAGTAGATAAAGGTATTTGTATTCTGAAATTATAAAAACAGCAAGGTAACTAATGGCAAAAGTGAGCGTAAACGGTATTGCAATGGTAGGAAACAAGGCCTAGGGTTCATACTTTCACTAGTGCAAGTTCTCTCAACAATAATAACATAGATAGATCATATAACAATCCCTCAACATGCAACAAAGGGTCACTCCAAAGAAACTAATAGCGGAGAACAAACGAAAAGATTATGGTAGGGTACGAAACCACCTCAAAGTTATTCTTTCGGATCAATCTATTCAAGAGTTCGTACTAGAATAACACCTTAAGACACAAATCAACCAAAACCCTAATGTCACCTAGATACTCCATTGTCACCTCAAGTATCGGTGGGCATGATTATACGATATGCATCACACAATCTCAGATTCATCTATTCAACCAACACAAAGTACTTCAAAGAGTGCCCCAAAGTTTCTACCGGAGAGTCAAGAACGTGTGCCAACCCCTATGCATAGGTTCATGAGTGGAACCCGCAAGCTGGTCACCAAAACATACATCAAATGGCACATGATATCCCATTGTCACCACAGATAAGCACGGCAAGACATACATCAAGTGTTCTCATAAAAGACTCAATCCGATAAGATAACTTTAAAGGGAAAACTCAATTCATCACAAGAGAGTAGAGGGGGAGAAACATCATAAGATCCAACTACAATAGCAAAGCTCGGGATACATCAAGATCGTGCCATAGAGAGAACACGAGAGAGAGAGATCAAACACATAGCTACTGGTACATACCCTCAGCCCCGAGGGTGAACTACTCCCTCCTCGTCATGGATAGCGCCGGGATGATCAAAATGACCACCGGTGAAGGGTTCCCCCTCTGGCAGGGTGCCGGGAAGGGCTCCCGAGAGGTTTATGGTGGCTACAGAGGCTTGCGGCGGCGGAACTCCCGATCTATCTTGATATTTGATGTTTTTAGGGTACGTAGGCTTATATAGGCGAAAGAAGTCCGTCGGGAGGTGCTCGAGGGGCCCACGAGACAAGGGGCGCGCCCTATAGGAGGGGGGGGGCGCCCTCCTATCTCGTGGCTTCCTATATGACCCCCCGGCTTGTACTCCAAGTCTCCTAGATCATAATCTTCCCAAAAATCACGCTGCCGAAGGTTTCGTTCCATTTGGACTCCATTTGATATTCCTTTTCTTCGAAATACTGAAACATGCAATAAAACAGCAATATGGGCTGGGCCTCCGGTTAATAGGTTAGTCCCAAAAGTAATATAAAAGTGTATAATAAAGCCCATAATCCTTCAAAACAGATAATATAATAGTATGGAAAAATCAAAAATTATAGATACGTTGGAGACGTATCAAGCATCCCCAAGCTTAATTCCTGCTCGTCCTCAAGTAGGTAAATGATAAAAACAGAATTTTTGATGTGGAATGCTACCTAGCATAATTCTCAATGTAATTTTCTTTATTGTGGCATGAATGTTCAGATCCAAGTGATTCAAAATAAAAGTTCATATTGACAAAAGAAATAGTAACACTTCAAGCATGCTAATAAAAGCAATCATGTCTTCTCAAAATAACATGGCTAAAGAAAGTTCATCCCTACAAAATCATATGGTTAGGCTATGCTTCATTTTCGTCACACAAAGATGTTCCCAACTTCTATACCCCCGATGACAAGCCAAGCAATTGTTTCGTACTTAAATAATCTCAAACTTTTTGAACCTTCACACAATACATGAGCGTGAGCCATGGATATAGCACTATGGGTGGAATAGAATAATGATTGGGGTTGTGTAGAGAAGACAAAAAAAGATAAAGTCTCACATTGATGAGGATAATCAACGGGCTATGGAGATGCCCATCAATTGATGTTAACATGAGGAGTAGGATTGCCATGCAACGGATGCACTAGAGTTATAAATGAATACTCAACAAAAGAAAACTAGTGGGTGTGCATCCAACTTGCTTGCTCACGAAGACCTAGGGCATTTGAGGAAGCCCATCGTAGGAATATACAAGCCAAGTTCTATAATGAAAAATTCCCACTAGTATATGAAAGCGACAACCTATGAGACTATCTACATGAAGAACATGGTGCTACTTTGAAGCACAATATATGAGACTCAATAAAAAACAAGGTGCTACTTTGAAGCACAAGTGTGGAAAAAGAGATAGTAGCATTGCCCTTTTTATTTATTTTATTTTCTTTTTTTCTTTTTTTCTTTTTTTTTCTTTTTTTTCTTTTGGCCTTTTTTTGGCCTTTCTTTTTTTCTTTTTGGGCAATGCTATAATAATGATGATCATCACACTTCTATTGATTACAACACATGAATTACAACTCGAAACTATAACAAGATATGACTCTATATGAATGCCTCCGGCGGTGTACCGGGATGGTGCAATGAATCAAGAGTGACATGTATGAAAAAAATGCATGGTGGGTTTGCCACAAGTACGATGTCAACTACATGATCATGCAATGGCAATATGAAAAAAGTAAAGTATGTCATAATGATGATGAACGGAACGGTGGAAAGTTGCATGGAAATATATCTTGGAATGGCTATGGAAATGCCATAAATAGGTAGGTATGGTGGCTGTTTTGAGGAAGATATAATGAGGTTTATGTGTGATAGAGCGTATCATATCACGGGGTTTGGATGCACCGGCGAAGTTTGCACCAACTCTCGAGGTGAGAAAGGGCAATGCACGGTACCGAAGAGGCTAGCAATGATGGAAAGGTAAAAGTGCGTATAATCCATGGACTCAACATTAGTCAAAAGAACTCATATACTTACTGCAAAAATTTAGAAGTCATCAAAAACCAAGCACTACGTGCATGCTCCTAGGGGGATAGATTGGTAGGAAAAGACCATCGCTCCTCCCCAACCGCCACTCATAAGGATGCACAAGCCAGGTACACTTCATGCTTCAAATTTGTTACACAACTTTAACCATACGTGCATGCTACGAGACTTGCTAACTTCAACACAAGCATTCTTTAAATTCATAATCACCCAACTAGAATGACTTTAATATCACTACCTCCATATCTCAAAACAATTATCAAGTATCAAATTGATCATAGCATCCAATTCACTTCCTATGATAGTTTTCATTCAAATAACCATGCTGTTTAAGACTCTCAGAATAATATAAGTGAAGCATGAGAGTTCATTAATTTCTACAAAATAAAACACCACCGTGCTCTAAAAGATATAAGTGAAGCACTAGAGCAAATGACAAACTACTCCAACAAGGTATAAGTGAAGATCAATGAGTAGCTAAATAATTATGCAACTATGCGAAGACTCTCTCTAAATAAAGAATTTCAGATCTTGGTATATTATTCAAACAGCAATCAAACAAAATAAAATAGCATTGCAAGGAGAGCACAACTCATGTGAAGAAGCAAAAACTTAGGCTCAACCGATACTAACCGATGATTGTTGAAGAAGAAAGGTGGGATGCCTACCGGGGCATCCCCAAGCTTAGATGCTTGAGACTTCTTGGAATATTATATTGGGGGTGCCTTGGGCATCCCCAATCTTGAGCTTTTGTGTCCCCTTAATTCCTCTCATATCATGGTTTCTCTATTTCTTATCAAAAGCTTCATTCACAACAAACTCAACAAGAACTCGTGAGATAGGTTAGTATAAAACAATGCAAAACCTTATCATTTTCTACTGTAACAAATCACTAAAATTATTATTCAACACTGCATACTAAATGCCTCTGCATATTTAATACTCCTATCCTCAAATAGAATCATTAAACAAGCAAACATGTGCAAACAATGCAAACATAACAGCAATCTGCCAAAACAGTACAGTCTGTAAAGAATGCAAGAGTATCAATACTTCCCTGACTCCAAAAATCATGAGAGAAAATTCCCACTGTAATAAATTTATCATATCTCAATATGCAAAAATATTCAACATTATACCATTCTCTGACTTTTCTAGGGAATTTTTGCAACAGCGGTAAACTTTTTGTTTTCAAACAGCAACATGTATACTAGCAAAATAAGCATGGCAAAGGCTATCCTTGACTTTTTTATTGAAACTAAAGATGCAAAACATTAATCTAAATAACAGCAAGCAAATACTAACAGGAGAAAATGACGCTCCAAGCAAAACTCATATCATGTGGCGAATAAAAATATAGCTCCAAGTAAAGTTACCGATGAACGAAGACGAAAGAGGGGATGCCATCCGGGGCATCCCCAAGCTTAGGCTCTTGTTTGTCCTTGAATATTACCTTGGGGTGCCTTGGGCATCCCCAAGATTAGGATCCTTCCACTCCATATTCCATAGTCCATCGAATCTTCACCCAAAACTTGAAAACTTCAACCACACAAAACTCAACACAAAACTCGTAAGCTCCGTTAGTATAAGAAAATAAAACCACCACTTAGGTACTGTAATGAACTCATTATAAATTCATATTGGTGTAATATCTACTGTATTCTAACTTCTCTATGGTTCATACCCTCCGATACTACTCATAGATTTATCAAAATAAGCAAACAACACATAGAAAACAGAATCTGTCAAAAACAGAACAGTCTGTAGTAATCTGTATCAAATCTATACTTCTGGAGCTCAAACAATTCTGAAATAAATTTCTGGACCTGAGGAATTTGTCTATTAATCATCTGCAAAAAGAATCAACCTAAAATCACTCTTCACTAAAAAATGACAGCTAATCTCGTGAGCGCAAAAGTTTCTCTTTTTTACAGCAAGATCACATAAACTTCACCTAAGTCTTCCTAAAGGTTATACTTGCACTTTATTGAAACAAAAGCTATAAAACATGATTAATACAGTATCATAATCATGTGGACACACAAAAACAGTAAGGGTAAATATTGGGTTGTCCCCCAACAAGCGCTTTTCTTTAATGCCTTTTTAGCTAGGCATGATGATGGCAATGATGCTCACATAAAAGATAAGAATTGAAACATAACGGGAGCATCATGAAGCATATGACTAGAACATTTAAGCCTAACCAACTTCCTATGCATAGGGATTTTGTGAGCAAACAACTTATGGGAACAATAATCAACTAGCATAGGAAGGAAAAACAAGCATAGCTTCAAAATTTTCAGCACATAGGGAGGAAACTTGACATTATTGCAATTCCTACAAGCATAAGTTCCTCCCTCATAATAATTTTCAGTAGCATCATGAATGAATTCAACAATATAACCAGCACCTAAAGCATTCTTTTCATGATCTACAAGCATAGAAAATTTATTACTCTCCACATAAGCAAAATTCTTCTCATTCGGAATAGTGAGAGTATCATAAGGGACTTGAACACTAAAAATTGTTTCCACATTAAAAGAGTAATGTTCAGAAAAAGGGTAATCATAATCATGAAAAGTTTTATAAATATAATCATCACTACTTTTTATAGCATAAGTTTCATCACAATAATCATCATAAGTAGCAACTTCGTTCTCATCATAATCGATTGAAACCTCTCCCAAGATAGTGGAATCACTAAATAAAGTTGACACTCTTCCAAATCCACTTTCATATTCATCACAATAAGATTCAACATCCTCCAAAATAGTGGGATCACTACTTCCTAAAGTTGACACTCTTCCAAACCCACTTTCATCATAAAGAGTGTAAGTGCATCTAGTGCCCCTTAGTGATTTTGGTGTATTGAAGACTTATAGGTTAAGTGACTGATGCGTTTGTGAGTGTACACAGGTCTATAAGTCTATGAGGAGTTTGATATTTACAGAGAAAGTCGACCCCTAAAAATGAAGTTCTTCGATTGAAGACTTTGGATTTCTGAAGACTTTCTGAAGACTTTGAAAGTGAAGAAATTGGTGTGACCTTGAAGACTTGGCAAATCATTCGAGGAACATGAAGCGTGAAGACTTTTGTCTTCGTAGTTTCATTTTCTCTTTCTTGAGTCATAGAAAACACCGTACTGTTAAAGGGGGTCGAGGAAATACTAAGGAAAAATTTCCATGTGATGCTCAACTCAAAATCCTACACCTACCAATCCATTCGAGTGAAGCCATTAGAAATCTCGCACAGTTCAGTCATATTCTTCAGTGACAGAGACGAAGTTCTTCTGGTCTCTGAGGAATTTGTTCCGACTGAAGAGTTAGGAATTCGCTAGTGCGGATTGCCTACCAAGTGAGGAACATGATAGCCCTGAGGAATTCGAACCCCAAATATTCCGACCGTTGCTGTGCTACGCGCCAGCTGTCCCAAAATATCTACCCACCTAACGGTCATATCAGACAAGGGCATTTATGTCTTATCATGTCGGGCTGCTCCCCGGCTATAAATAGCCGCCCCTACAACCACTAGTTGGTTGGCCGCTCCGAGAGAAACCGACACTTGTCATTTGAGAGCAACCCATCCTCCGAGGACTTTGAGTGAAAATCATCAAGTGAGGAAATCCCAAAACCCAAACCTAGAAAACCCCAAGTGATTGAGCATCACTGAAGAGATTGATCCTGCGTGGATTTGACGCTTGTTTCCTTTGAAGACTGTGCTTCTTCCAGACGGTTAGGCGTCAAGGTCTAGAGCATCCAAGAGGAATTGTGGATCGCCACGTGACCGAGTTTGTGAAGGTTCGGAAGTCACCTGAAGACTTACCACGAGTGATTGGGTGAGGTCTATGTGACTTTAGCTCAAGGAGAATACAGTGAGGACTGTGTGTCCGGGACTGGGTGTCCTCGAGTTTAAATACTCAGCCGCTCCAACCAGATGTACAACTGAGACAGCAGTTGGAACTGGTCTACCAAATCATTGTCTTCACCGAGCTACTGCTTCTATTTCCTCAACTCGTTAAATTCCTCATGTATGTTGTTGTGTGCCTGTTCATATCTGTTTGAAGACATTGACTGAAGACTTTCTCAATTTCCTCTGTTCTATTTGTTCATTATGTCCGTCTTCTTCCTTGTGTTATCCTGTGTTTACGCTTTCTGTACTCTGTACTTGTCTTCATTTCATCATGATGACTATGCTTTTGTTCTGTTATCTTCTTTTCTGAGTACTTATTCTGCTGCAAGTAGTTCTTAATTTAGGAATTTCCTCACCAGAAAATTCCTCAGTGAAGAATCCATAAAAATCGCCTATTCACCCCCCTCTAGTCGATATAACACACTTTCAATTGGTATCAGAGCAAGGTACTCCCTTGTTCTGTGTGATTTTGGTTTAACCACCTGTAGTTCTAGTTATGTCGACCGCAGGTATGATCAAGGTCTCTGCTGGGTGTCCTACCTTCGATGGCACGGACTACCCCTAATGGAAGAATAAGATGCGAATGCATCTTGAAGCAATTGACAACGATCTCTGGTATGTTGTGGAAAATGGTGTTCCCTCAGTCGCACCTTCCCTGAATGCTGCTGATGTGAAGAGATTCAAGCAACTTGATTCTAAAGCGAAGAATATCATATGTGGCCATCTGAGTAAAGGGAAGTATGGTAGAGTGAGTGCTTTGGAAACTGCTAAGCTTATCTGGGATAGGCTCTCCAAATTAAACGAAGGATTCTCAACTCAACGTGACTCTCGTGTTGATGTTTTTCGCAATCTCTTCAACCGCTTCAAAAGACTCGACAATGAAAATGTTCAGCAAACCTTCGATCGCCTCACTGATATCTCAAATGAGCTTCAAGCGCTTGGCACCACTGATATCACCGACCATGAGGTGGTGAAGAAATTGCTGAGATCACTCGATTCTTCATTTGACACTCTGGCACTGATGATTCAGGAGCGTGCTGATTACAAGTCACTTGATCCCGCTATTATCCTCGAGAAGCTAAACACTCATGAGTTCCAGCTTGCTGAGAGGAGAGATCTCTATGGTTCGAGCTATGGCAAACCACGTTCTCTGAAGGCCAAGGCAGTCTCTGATTCTGAGGAAGAAGACTCTAGCAGCAGCCTTGGTGATCCTGAAGAACTGAGCCAGGAACTAGCACTGCTCGTGAAGAAATTTTAGAAGTTCTCAAGACGTGGTCACTTTGGAAAATCCTCAAGGAGCAAAGATTCCTCTTCTGGTGACTACAAGAAAAGGCTGTGCCACAAATGCAAGAAGCCAGGTCACTATATTCAAGATTGTCCTCAGTGGGACAAGGAATTAAAGAAGAAGAAATACAAGGATTACAGTTCTGATGATGCCAAGAAGAAGAAGAAATCTTCAAAGTCTTCATCATCAAAATCCTCAAAGTCTTCATCCCACAAGAAGAGCAGCTCCAAGAAGGCTCGAGCATTCATTGGCAAGGAAATGGATTCTGAGGCTGAATCTGAGGACCATGAGGAAGAGGAGGCATCCGAGGAGTCTGAGTCAGGTGTGGCAAGTCTAGCTCTTGCTACCACATTTGTTAGAAAGTCTATCTTCAACTCTGAAGAAAATGGCAACACTGTCGGCGTTCTGGGAATGGGGCCCCCCAGACTTGCCTGCCTGCGGCCTGCGGCGTGGCTCAAAGAGGGGCCCAACACGGCCCATCTTCATCAGCACAAGCTCAAGACCCTCATGAGGGGCCAAGCCTCGCGGGGCGGACGACAAGGAACTTCCTCAGGCACGGCCTCGTCAGGCTGGCTCACGAGGAGGCGGAGAGTTCAAGGCGGGGTACCTCGCGAGGTGCCCATGACGCAAGCCATGACGACCAATGGCGCCTGCCGGGCGCCAGCGCGCGCAGTGTCCCTCTTTCCTCTTTGGTGCAAGGGGAGCAAGCGCAGGCGAGAGCATTAAGCAAAGGCGTCCATTTCGGTGCAACAAGACCAAGACCAGTCCAACGGCAGGATGGAGGTCACCGTGGAGCCCAAGTCGGCGTCACCACCAGAGCCTTTGACAGGCGAGGACCAACTTTAGTCAGGATAAGTGTACTAGATGTTCCCCTTCAAATTGGCCAATTGTTGGCGCCCTTCCCGCTCAATATTTGGGAAGAGGCCCAGGGCCTTCGCCTATAAATAGGACTAGCCACCCACAGGGTAGGGGGGATTGATCAATCCATCCAACCGGAAAAAAAGAGAGCGACCACAAGAACAGACCCTCGCGAGGCTGTTCTTCCTTGTATTGTTCATCATCAGCCCAAGAGGCAATCCACCACACCACACACTGGAGTAGGGTATTACACAACAATGGTGGCCTGAACCAGTATAAATCCTGTGTCCCTTGTGTTGTTCTTCTCGTAGTTTAGATCCTAGCGATTCGGCGAGGAACAGGTAGGTAGAAGGCAGAACCTCTGCGCGCACCCTAGTGTTCGAACCTCAAGGGTCTGCCGGAACCCGAAATCCAACATTTGGCGCGCCAGGTAGGGGTGCTCCGGACTTCGTCTTCCGTCGCCCTGTTCTCCTCCGACCATCGCGACCATGTCTGACGCACGCCGGGTTCGCGCCGAGCGCCGAGCCGCCCTCGCTTCTCGCGTCGCCCAGACGGCTCCCGTCGGCGGGCGCCCTCGTCGTTCCCCGTCGCCTGCCGTCAACGCCGCCACCGGCCCGGCGGGGAACGAGCAGCAAGCATCGTCCCAACACCCGTCCATGAGGCGAGACGGCCGTACCGCTAAGCCCTCGCTCACCCCCGCTGGTTCTTCATCCCGAGCGCCCCGCGCGTCCATGGAGGCTCGAGCTGCGCTCATCGCGGCAAACGAGCTCCTGCGCTACCGCCCAGTCGACGACGTCTATGAAGAGTGGCTCGACCGAGTTGCTGAACTCGTCCGTGCCGTTGGGGGCCCCCCCGCGCCAACTTTCTTGCTGCACCGCGCCCCGCGATGCGCGGGCAATGAAGCTCCTGGGGTGCCTCAGCCGCCTCCCCCTCAAGAAGGCGCCCTGGCTCCAAGGCGCGCGGCCCCTGGGCGGAACCCGCCCCGTCAAGATCCAGCGCAGCGGGAGCAAAGCTGCCAAGAGGTCCCACGCCCTTGAGAAGCTGCCCGAGCGCTCCCTGCTCCGGCTCGTCCCGACCACGCTCCTGCTCCAGCATGTCAAGACCCTGCGCTGCACCTAGCTGCGGCGCACGGGGACCCGCAAGACCGAGCCCTTCGTCCTCCAAGGCCTCCTGTGGCCACAACGGGCTGCCGCGCCTTCACCACCGAGCTACGCACCGTCGCGTGGCCCGGCAAGTTCAAGCCAGACCTGCCTCCTCGCTACGACAGCACGGCAGACCCTGCAGAGTTCCTTCAGCTCTACGAGCTGGGCATCGAGGCTGCCAACGGAGACGAGAAGGTCATGGCGAACTGGTTCCCCATGGCTCTCAAGGACGGGGCCCGCACCTGGCTTCTGAACCTGGCCCCAGGCACGATCTCCTCCTGGGACGAGATGCACACCCGCTTAATCGCCAACTTCCAGGGTACTCGCGACTGGCCACCCGCCGTGAGCGACATGCGCCGCATCAAGCAACAACCGGGGGAAACCCTACAGAAGTACATCCAGCGCTTCAACAACACGCGCCTCAAGATTCCCAAGGTGACTGAGGAGTCCATCATCTCAGCCTTCTCTGACGGCGTGCGTGACGTCAAGATGAAGGAGGAGCTTGCAATGCATGAAGATCTGTGCACTTCCTTGGAGCTGTTCAACCTGACGACCAAGTGCGCCAGGGCTGAGGAAGGGCGTCTCTCCCTCCTCGAATTGCCTGCCGCAGACCCTGAAGAGAAGAAGCCCAAGGCAAAGGACGTGAAGGGCAAGGGGGCTGCCGTGCTCGCGGCAGAACCAGACACCAAGCGGGGCAGAGATCAGCCCGAATCCTCCAAGGGCAGTCGGTACTGCGTGTACCACGACCTCCACACCCACAACACCAATGAATGCCAAGAGCTCAGGGCCGTGCGTGAAGGACGGACTGGCCGACGTCCCGACCGCAAAGACCGGGGCTACGGACGAGGAGAAGGAAGGAACGCAGGACGCTGGGAAGACCGCGGCCCACGTCAAGGGTGGCGCGACCAACCTCGCGAGGATCGCTGGCAGGACCCGCCTCACGAGGGAGGCTGGAGGGATCAGCCTCGTGAGGATCGCCCGCAAGGTAACGCAGGCCTCCCTCCGCTACCGCCACAGCCAAGGAGAAATGAGGACCGTCATCAGGACGAAGGGGCTGGGGGCTTCCAGGAACCACGTGCCGCCTGCATCCTAGGCGGAGCTCAAGCCTCAGCCTCTCAACGCATCTTCAAGCAGTTCTCCTGCGAGGTGAATGCAGTCCTCCCCAAGCTCAAGGCCACGCGCTCTCTCAGGTGGTCGGCGTGCGCCATCATGTTCAGCTCAGCAGATCAGCTCAAGTGCGCGGCCACAGCCGGAGTCCTCCCGATGCTTTGTTCCCCAATCATCAGCAACGTGCTAGTCACCAAGACCCTCATTGATGGCGGGGCAGGGCTCAACGTCCTGTCCGTGGAAACATTCAACAATCTCCAAGTACCCTACAGTCAGCTTCAGCCCACCAAGCCTTTCTCCGGAGTCACCGACGGCTCCACGGTCCCGATTGGGCAGGTCCGCCTCCCTGTCACCTTTAGGGCACGCGACAACTACCGTACCGAGCTCATCAACTTCGACGTCGCCCACATTCGCCTGCCGTACAACGCCATCCTTGGGTACCCAGCGCTGGCCAAGTTCATGGCCGTACCCACCACGTCTACAACGTCCTCAAGATGCCAGGAAGTGGCGGTGTCATCACGGTGCCCTGCGAAGAGAGAGACGCAGTATGCTCCCTGGAGAGAGCCTTTCAGGCCGCATCACTGGAAGATCCGGATCGTGGAAGCAGGAGGCTTCCCGAGGCCGCCCCCAAGAAGAAGAAGACATTGACCGGCCCGGCCCCTCAGGAGGCAGGTCCCTCTGGGCCCGCGCCTGCTCAGGGGGAACCTCCCTCCATCGCATAGGGAAGCGCGCCCTGCACCCTCCTCAGGCAGGGCTCGGGGGCTCTTCCCTGGAGGGCCCTCGACCTCGCCAAGGTCACGAGGGAGGCGCTTGGGCACCACGTGGAGGCGTGCTTCGAAGCACGTTTCCATCAAGAAGGAGCAAGGCAAGGAGGGACAAACCCTCAGGAGTTTGTCAGCAAGACCATTCAGGAGCTACAGGAGTCAAGGGTCATGAGAGGCAGCCGCCGCTTACCTGCTGTGGCCCCCCATCCAGGCGAGGATGGTGGGCTGCGCGTCTGCATCGACATACAAGGGCTCAACCAAGCCGCGTCTCAGGAGCGCCTCTGGCCTTCGCAAGTGGGATGCTACAAGGGCCCGCCCACAGCTACGTTCGCATGCCATATGGCTTGCCGAAACACGGCTGCTACGCACCGGCGCATCATGAGGGCCATCCTGGAGGCTCAAGAGATCAGGCGTTCCGCAGCCCTGGCGGAGATGGAGACGGTCTGCGAGGAGCCACCAGCGCCTCCGGAGCCTCCCGAGGCCCCAGGGCCTGGGGGCTCGTGAGGATCTGCTCCCGCAGCCCACCGAGTCTGCTGCGTCAACACCCCTTCGTCTTCAGCATCGTCAGGTGACATCTTTCTAGTTTCATTTCCAGCTGGAGCACCCCCAGGGCTGCATTATTCCCAGGCCCCATGGGTCCGTCCCTGTGGCATGTATCTCTTTTGTTTCATGTTCTTAGCCCACTCTACTAGGGGCGCCCCTCGGGCTGCATTATCCCCAAGCCGCTCGGGTCAGACCCAGTGGCATGTACCCCTCTTGCATTTATCTTAGGGCCGTGTTTTCGACCCGTCATGCTTGTTGCTTGGTGCCTGTTTATGGTACCTCTTTTTCTTCCTGGATGTCGCTAGCTT
>NC_041393.1:596881600-596946715 GCF_002162155.2 Triticum dicoccoides
GCGCCCCGGCACACTAGCGACAGCTGAGACCAGCTCGAGAGCCGGGACCCGAGGACGTAGAGTTTCGACATCTAACCAAGCTTGCGCGTTAAAGGGGGGGGGTGCCTGAGCATCGCGACTCAGGGCTCCTACCGGCTCTCCGGCCCTCACCCTCTGGTCTGCCCATGGCATCGTGCCCCGGCACACTAGCGACGGCTGAGACCAGCCCGAGAGTCGGGACTAGAGGACGTAGAGCATCGGCATCTATCCAAATTTGCAGGAACACACTCCAAGATAAGGCCTAGAGCCAGGCGCAACCCGCCTTGAGGTAGGGCCCTATGAGTCCCGCCCTGGCTCACGGGTGCCTAGATACACCTCGTCAAGCCCTACCGTGCCAGCCACGTGTCAGGGCGGGGCTGTACACGCCCCGGGGGCTCCTCCTGGAGGGGAGCCCCCTCCCACGCACCAGTGGAAGCACCATGCTCCGCGCTGGCTGACGACACTGCCGAGGAGCGGCTATGCCCGTACGCATACGGAAGCGCTATGCTCCGCGCTGGTGATAAACAACTAAGGGTGGCCCCCTGGGCCGCATCAACCTCAGGGAGCCCAGAGCTCAGTGTCTAGCCTCATCGCAACGCCTCCCCTCGGGAGTGCCGCGCGAGGGGGCTGGGCACGGGGGCTACGCGCCTGGGCCACGCCCAGGCGCACGCCACCCAGCCAGGCCCCCGGGCCTGGTTCGTCGCGCGTCCCTCCCTGAGCGGAGCCAAGGTATGAAGGCCGTTTGAGCGTCAAGGGGGACTCCTGAGCATCGCGACTCAGGAGCCTAACTGGTCACGTAGCCCCTCACTCCTTAGTCCCGTCCTGGTTTCCGGTCGGGGTTAACGGCGGTTGAGGTATGCGCGGGGCCGGGCTCTGCAGACGTAGAACGATAGATCCACCCCCACATCTCACCTCCCTACTTGTTGTTCGGGCGCCAAGGGGGACTCCTGAGCATCGCGACTCAGGAGCCTAACTTGTCACGTAGCCCCTCACTCCTTGGTCCCGTCCTGGTTTCCGGTCGGGGCTAACGGCGGCTGAGGTATGCGTGGGGCCGGGCTCTGCCGGCGTAGGACACAAGCAAGTAGGAAGGAAATAGCGCAAATTTCAAGGAATTCAAAAGCAAATATTACAGTCCATACTGTTATCACAGCACCAAATGCAAGTTTTAACGCCTCCCCGAGGCCTGATACATATGCAGAAACTAAAAGCAGGGCGGGAGCCACAACGGAGTCACTTGCCGGCCGTGGAGTTGCGCGGAGCGGGTTCGCCTTGTGGAGCTGCCGGGCTAGCAGCGCTCCGCTTCGGCCTGGTGCTGAAGGCCCGGAACTTCCCCAGCAGAGCCTCCGCACGACCCTTCACAGCCTCAGCAGCGGCAGCGGCATGCTCGCCACTCGCCGGCTCCAGCAGGCTGTCGAGGTCGACGTTGGGGTCCCAAAGATAGATGTGGGTGAACACCCGTGTCAGCGCCGCAGATGACAAGATGCGTGCCTCGGCCTCAGCCGTAGGGCCGAGGCCAAGGGCGACATCATCAAGGGCACGAACCAGGAAGGGAAGCAGCTTGGCGGGGCCATCCTCCTCGCCGGCAAGCGGGCTCTCCAGGCCGCTCTCATAAAGCGTCTTCAATGAAGCTCGGGCCTTCTCCTCCATCTCCGCAAAGGCCACACGATCCTCGGCAAGAACCCGTGCCTTGCCTTCCAACTCAACCTTCCTAGCCTCCATCTCCTGCTCCAGCGCGCCTAGGCGGTCACGGCGCTTCTTGAGCTTGGCGTCCCAGTCCTTGACGGCCGCCTCGCGAGCCTTCATGTCGTCCTCCTGCTCCAGGCGAAGGCGAGTCTCCTTGGCGATCCGGGCCTGCAGGCCCTTCAGCTCGCCCTCCAGCACCTCGCAACGACCTCGGGCATTAGCTGCCTCCCCCAAGGCGGCGTCGTGGGCAACCTTCACCCCAAGGACGGCCTGCTTCTCCTCGTCACAGGCCGTCGAGGCCTGGACCAGCGCCGCCCGAATCGAAGCATCAGAGCGAATCCAGCCAGAGGCTAGCTCCAAGCGCCCGGCCACCAAACGAGGGTCGGCGCTCAGAAGATCCCGCCGCAGACGGTCCAGTTCAGCAGCAGCATGATCCAGGACAGTAGGAGGAGACGGGGAAGCAGCAGTCAGCGGAGTAGGAGGAGAAGGCGGCAGCGTGACCACGGTGTCCTGAGGCGGAGCCTGCTGCGCCCCAGCGGCTGTGGCGACGGCGTCAAGCGGGGGCGCCTCAGGGGTCGCCAGGGCCATAGGAGCCGAGATCGCCCCAGCCGGCTCGGCAGGGCCTCGCAGGGACGCCTAGGTAGGAGAGGCCCGCGCGTCACGTTCATCTTCTTTCGCGGGCAGAGGCGCTGCCGCGGATGGAGTCTCAGGAGCCCCCTTCGGCTTCTTTGCCGTGGGCGCCAGCCTAGCCGGGAGATATGAGCGTCAAGCCTCAGCAATGAAACAAGAAACAAGACAGGGATCAAGCACTTACAAGTCATCGCCCGCAGACTCGAGCAGCCTCCGGCTGTACTTGAAGCCTGAGAGCCGGTTGCAAGGGTCGGCCTCAGGGAGCGCGGGTGCAGCTGGGGCGCCTGCGGATCGCCTCGGGGCTGGGGCGGACCCGCGGGGGATTAGCCCAGTCCGGTCCTTCTTCGGAACCGGGGGTAGGCTCCCGCCGCCCTGCTCGCCATCACCCTCGTCATCATCGCTCAAAGAAAGGCGGAGAGTGCGTGACTTGCGCCGAGGAGGTGGAGCCCTTGACTCTGCCTCGGAGTCAGCCCCCTTTTCCCGTTCCCCTTCCTCCCTCTCTTCGCTAGAGTCGCCGGAGGATACGTCCACCAGGTCCTCAGGAGCCTCCCCAGGCACAGGCCCGTCCCCGTCGAGGATGGGCATGGACCCCACAACCTGCTCCCAGTCCTCGCGAAGGAACAGGGGCGTCGGAGCGCCCTCCAACCTTGCCACGTCGCCCCCGACCAAAGACTGGAGGACGGGCGCCAGATCCTCATCGGCCAGGACCACGGGGCTCGGGTGGGGCCTCCACATCGGAAGCGAGTACTGACGAAGCGGAGCTAGCTGATGCTCCAGAAACTCCCTCAGAAGCGAGGCGCCAGTCAGCTTCGCCGCCGCCATGCTGGCCGGCCTCAGATCCGCATCCATCTTCTCCATCACCAGCCTCGCACGTGGATCCACAAGCTCCACTCGAGACCAGTCGTCGGAGCTTGAGGGGAGCCCCGTGGGCAAGGCCAGCCGGGGGTGGACGCACCCAGCATCAACAAGGACCCACTTGCTCCTAAAACCCTCAATCCTTTTCCCGGGATTCGTAATGGCGATGGAGCTGCCGTACACGACGAAGCTCGCACACGCAGAGACGGAGCCGCGAGAGGGCCAGAGGTAGAAGTAGTGGCGCAGCAGGGCCACAGAGGGCTTCACCCCCACGTGAGCCTCGCAATAGCAGGCGAAGATTGCCAGAAGGAGGACTGAATTGGGGTGGAGATGCAGAGCTTGAAGGTTGTAATGGCAGAGGACGGAAAAGAAGAACTCAGAGAAGGGAGGCACCAGACCGGCGACAATGGCGCTCACAAAGAGCGGATAGAAGGTGCTTCCTTGGCCCTCAGGGAGGGCAGAGCCGGCCTTGAACACCTTCGCCCCGTCGACGCCCTGCGCCGCTGCCAACTGGCGCACCCGGGCAAGGCTCGCCTCCGACACGTTTGACGAGTCCAGGGCGGAGGAGTACCAAGCTCCGGCTGGGGCCTGGCGAGGCGCCATGGCTGGCTAGGGTGCGTGGGTGGAATAGATTTGGAGATTTCGAAGGAAAGAAGGAGAGGCGCAAGAAAGGGGATCTGAGCAGCAACTGGAGAGAGCAAAGGAGGCAGAGGGCAGATGCCGCTCCTTATCAACTAGTGCAGTTGCGGAGACGCCCACGTCCAATCAACCGCCACGCGGCGCCCAAGGCTGCAGGCTGTTAGGGCCCATGACGCTTCGCACTTGCCCTTTCGCCTCTCGGCTCAGCCAAGTCCGGGCGCGCCTTGGGCCCGGGGGCTACTGTCGGTGTTCTAGGAACGGTGGCCCCCAGACTTGCCTGCCGGCGGCCTGCGGCGTGGCTCAAAGGGGGGGGGGCCAGCACGGCCCATCTTCATCAGCACAAGCTCAAGACCCTCGCGAGGGGCCAAGCCTCGCGGGGCGGACGACAAGGAACTTCCTCAGGCACGGCCTCGTCAGGCTGGCTCATGAGGAGGTGGAGAGTTCAAGGCGGGGTACCTCGCGAGGTGCCCATGATGCAAGCCATGACGACCAAGGGCGCCTGCCGGGCGCCAGCCCGCGCAGTGTCCCTATTTCCTCTTTGGTGCAAGGGGAGCAAGCGCAGCCGAGAGCATCAAGCAAAGGCGTCCATTTCAGTGCAACAAGACCAAGACCAGTCCAACGGCAGGATGGAGGTCACCGTGGAGCCCAAGTCGGCGTCACCACCAGAGCCTTTGACAGGTGAGGACCAACTTTAGTTAGGATAAGTGTACTAGATGTTCCCCTTCAAATTGGCCAATTGTTGGCGCCCTTCCCGCTCAATATTTGGGAAGAGGCCCAGGGCCTTCGCCTATAAATAGGACTAGCCACCCACAGGGTAGGGGCGATCGATCAATCCATCCGACCGACAAAAAAGAGAGCGACCACAAGAACAGACCCTCGCGAGGCTGTTCTTCCTTGTATTGTTCATCATCAGCCCAAGAGGCAATCCACCACACCACACACTGGAGTAGGGTATTACACCACAATCGTGGCCTGAACCAGTATAAATCCTGTGTCTCTTGTGTTGTTGTTCTTGTAGTTTAGATCCTAGCGATTCAGTGAGGAACAGGTAGGTAGAAGGCGGAACCTCCGCGCGCACCCCAGTGTTTGAACCTCAAGGGTCTGCCGGAACCCGAAATCCGACAAACACCAACAACGCTGATGAAGGCAATGGTGACTACGCTCCCACCTATTGCTTCATGGCAAAGGGTGCCAAGGTAACTAAATACCCCTCCTCTGAATCAAGTGAGGATGAATCTGATGAAAATCTTAAGTCCAGCTACTCTAAACTTGCTAAGATTGCTGTGAAACAACAAAAGGCTATTGAAAAGCTTCAAAACACGCTAGACAAAAGTTATGATATGTTGGGTGATGAAATGGACCGCACTAAAGACTGAACTGAAAATCTTCAAAGACTTCAGTCTAAGTTTGACAACCTTCAAAGTCGTCATAACACTCTCTTATCTGATCACAAGAAGCTTTCTTATGAATTTGTTCAAAGAAAGCAAGATCTTGAGAAGCTAAGAGTGAGTTATGAAGATCTTCAGAAGGAGCGCGATTCATTACTTGCTCAACAAATCAGCGCTACTCAGGAAGATTTGTTCCTCCATGTCTGAAGTGCATTGAACATGAATCTGCTAATTCTTCACCTGAATGTTCAAATGCTTCAACTATACAAATTCTTCATCTGTCTCTGCTATCACTAATTCCTCATCTGAGGACATTGCTAGTACTACTAATGATGCAGGGCTGAAGGAATTGTACACGACAGACATGTACAAAAGCCTCAAAGGGCATCAGATTCTTTGTGATGTGCTGAAAAAGCAGATTCTCAATAGAAACCCTAGGAAAGAGGGTATTGCCTTTGAGAGGAAACTCAATGCTGATGGAACATATTGGAAGCCTGAGCAGTACCCCAAAACCTCATGGGTTGCTGCAAAGGGACCTCCAGTTGATCCATCCAACTTATCTGGCTTTACATGTGAATCTCCTCATTCTTGTGATAGTCATTTGACTCTAACTATAAACTGTTCAAAAATCAGAATGGTGAAGTATTTGCTAGATATGTTGGCACTAACTGCAGGAACAGTTCCCCTATGAAGAAAATATGGGTTCCCAAAAGTTATCTTGAAAGTCTTCAGGTGAATGTCCTCATGACACCGCCTGTGAAGAATAGGAACCCCAGATCTAATTCTTCATATGGACCTAATTCTTCACGTGGATCAAATTCCTCATATGGATCATCATCGTGCTAACCCTTCTGTTTCGCAGGGTAGAGCTAAGGGCTATGAATATGAACGTTATTCTTCAAATCATTATGTTTATAAGTCCTCGAAGAATTTCTCTACTTATTCATATGCTTACCCTAACCCCTCTTATGTGAAACGAAGCGGACTAGCTTCTATGCCACCTTTCTCATATGGTGCTTGTAGAGTGATGAACTCTTTGCCACCCCTTCAGATGTGGGTGGTGAAGAAAAAGAACTAATCTCTTATGCAGGCTCAGGTCTCCAGACGTGCTTAAAACGTCTAAAGAATTTGCTGGAGACCTGAACAATGCCTGAAAGGACGCAGGCTAATCATGAAGAAATGAATTTTCATTTCTCACATCCTCATACTGATTTATCTGTGCTATTGCTTGATGAAATTGAATTGATGATATTGATGTCATATTCTTCACTGATGAAGTATATGAGTTCGTAAGATGCACTAATTCATCTGTAGGATGATCAGCCCAAAGCAAACGAGTGGGTCCTCGATAGTGGATGTACAAATCACATGACGGGTGACAAGAATCTATTGATGGATGCTCCTTTATCACCATCACATCTGAAGCATATCATCTTCGCTGACAAAGGCAAAAGTCAGGTATTGGGTCTAGGTAAGGTTGTGATCTCAAAGGATCGACACATGGACAAAGTCATGCTTGTCGAGTCCTTAGGATACAACCTCACCTCTGTCTCAATTATTTGTGATCTCGATATGGTTGTTATCTTTGGAAGATATCATTGTGTTGTGATCATGGAAGCTGACCATTCCAAAGTCTTCGAAGGCTTTAGGAGAGGAGATCTGTATATTGTTGATTTCTCTACAGGACCACAACCAGCCATGTGCTTACTTGCAAAAGCTTCAGAAGGCTGGATATGGCATCGACGACTTGGTCATGCTGGCATGAGGAATCTGCACACGCTTGCAAAGAAGAAGCATGTCATTGGCATTGAGAATGTCAAATTCCTCAAGGATCACTTATGCGGAGCTTGTGAAGCTGGAAAGATGACAAAGGCCAAGCATCCAGCGAAGACTGTCATGACTACCACTCGTCCATTTGAATTGCTTCACGTGGATCTCTTTGGTCCTAACCACTATTCTGCAATTCTTAATGATGCATCTCAATATGGATTTGTTATTGTTGATGACTATTCTCGTTACACATGGGTGCACATTATCACTTATAAACATGAAGTGCAGGAAGTCTTCAAACGATTTTCCTTGAGGGGTTCAACCAACTTTGGTGGGAAGATCAAGCACATCAAAACTGACAATGGGACCGAGCTCAAGAATTCCGGTCTGGATGGCTATCTTGATGAACTTGGTATTACTCATGAGTTATCTGCTCCTTATACTCCTTAGCAGAATGGCGTCGTGGAGCGCAAGAACATAACCCTTGCTGAAATGGCTCGCACTATGCTTGATGAATACAAGACGCCTCGTCTCTTCTGGATTGAGGCAATTGATACTGCGTGCGATGCCATCAACAGGGTATATCTTCACAAATTCTTCAAGAAAACTGCTTATGAACTCCTCACTGACAAAAAGCCAAATGTGAGTTATTTCAAAGTCTTTGGTGCTAAATGTTGGATTAGAGATCCTCATCACACTTCAAAATTCTCACCAAAAGCACATGAAGGTTTTATGCTTGGTTATGGAAAGGACTCACACACCTACAGAGTCTTCAACAACGTTCTTCACAAAGTTGCTGAAACTGTAGATGTGCGGTTCGATGAAACTAATGGCTTGCAAAGAGAGCACCTACCTTCTGTGATAGATGAACCAGCACCTGAAGATTCTATCAAGTTCAAGGCTACTAAGGATGTCATTCCTACCGAAGAATCTGCTGAAGAATTCATTCCTGATTGTGATGATCACTGAGCTGGCGCACCTGAAGAAAATGGTGCTGAAGAAAATACTCCCAAAGGGAATGCTGATCAAATTCGTCGAAGGCAACCCACTCATCCTCACATTGCTAAAGAAGTGCAAATTGAGAAGATCATTGATGACATTGAAGCACCAGGTCCTCTCACTCGCTCAAAATCTTCACATTTATCTAACTTTTGTGGGCACTTTGCTTTTGTCTCTACCTCAGAGCCCACTAAGGTAGATGAAGCATTTCTGGAGCCTGAGTGGATTCAGGCTATGCAAGAAGAATTACATCAGTTCGAGCTCAACAATGTCTGAGAACTGGTCAAACGTCGAGATCCTCGCAAGCACAACATCATTGGCTCAAAGTGGATCTACCGCAACAAGCAAGATGAAAATGGCCTTGTGGTGAGGAATAAGGCACGACTTGTAGCTCAAGGCTACACACAGGTTGAAGGAATTGATTTCGATGAAACTTTTGCATCTGTTGCTAGACTTGAGGCTATTCGCATATTACTTGCTTACGCTAACCATCATGATATTATCTTACAACAAATGGATGTGAAAAGTGCATTCCTCAATGGTAAGCTTGAGGAAGAAGTATATGTTGCTCCCCCCAGGTTTTGAAGATCCAAAGAATCCTGACAAAGTCTTCAGACTCAACAAGGCCCTGTATGGCCTCAAGCAAGCCCCTCGGGCGTGGTATGACACTTTGAAGGAATTCTTCATGAAGAAAGGCTTCAAACCCGGTTTACTCGACCCAGCTCTTTTCACTAAATCTTATGATGGTGAATTGTTTGTGTGACAAATATATGTTGATGATATTATCTTTGGTTGTACTAACCAATGTTATAGTGATGAATTTGCCTATATGATGAGTGAAGAATATCAAATGTCTATGATGGGAGAATTGAAATTCTTTTTAGGTCTTCAAATTCATCAACAACGCAATGGTATATTCATATCACAGGAGAAATACCTCAAAGAAGTTTTGAGGAAATTCGGCATGCAAGATTGCAAAGGGGTCAAAATTCCAATGCCCACAAATGGCCATCTATGCACCGATGAAAATGGTCAAGACTTCGATCAAAAGGTATACCGCTCCATGATTGGCTCTTTATTGTACCTATGTGCATCTAGGCCAGATATTATGCTTAGTGTTTGCATGTGTGCCCGATTTCAAGCTACACCGAAGGAATCACACCTTAAGGCTGTGAAGCATATTCTTTGATATCTAGCTCGCACACCAACACTTGGATTATGGTATCCCAAGGGCTCTTCATTTGATCTCGTTGGATATTCAGACTCTGACTATGTTGGCGATCGCGTGGACCGCAAGTCAACATCATGCACTTGCCATTTCCTCGGACGATCTTTGGTCTGTTGGTCCTTGAAGAAACAGAACCGCGTATCTCTCTCCACTACAGAAGCTGATTACATTGCTGCTGGATCATGCTGCGCTCAATTATTATGGATGAAGCAAACTCTCAAGGACTATGGCATCAACGTGAAGAATGTGCCCCTCTACTGCGACAATGAGAGCGCTATCAAGATTTCTCGCAACCCAGTTCAGCACTCGAAGACAAAACACATCCAGATTCGTCATCATTTTCTTCATGATCATGTGTTGAAGGGCGATATCTCCATCTGCCATGCAAGAACTGAAGATCAGCTGGCCGATATTTTCACTAAGCCCTTGGATGAGAAGAGATTTAGCAAGTTGCGGTGTGAGCTAAATATCCTAGAATCTTCGAATGTTCTCTGAAATGGACACTCATCCTAACACCTATGCTGACTTGATGACTTAGATGCGCAACACACAAAGTAACATTTTTCTTCAATCAATGAAGACTAACCCTCTAAGTGTGAAGAAATTAATGAAGAAATTGATTCTCAGAGCCCTATGACAATTGTATGCGGTGTCTGAAATCAGCTTTCTTATACGGTGGGTTACGCCACCACCCAAAGTTGAAAATCTTCAATTTGAGTTTTTTTTTCATTTTTGAAATTCCTCAGTTTTCTCAAATTCTTCAACTTGCAATGTCTTCACTATTTCCGTCGTTTGTCTTCAGTTGATTATATATATATATATATATATATATATATATATATATATATATATATATATGAGTTTATGTCCTCTACAACATTCACTTATTGCTAATTCTTCAAGTTGACTTTTTCCGCTAAGTGAATGTGATCGGACCCTTCCCCCTCTATGCTGGACTCAATCTAATCTTTTCACAAATTCTTCATGTGCGTTCTGATTTGAAACTCGTTCAAAATCTTCACTGTGTCCTTGACAACTGAAGAAATTGCGAACGGTAACTTAAAACTTATCTTATCTAAATTTTCGGCTTTGCCGCTCAAACCGTTCTGCTTCTCACGACAAATACTTATCTATTCACCCACGATCCTACATGATCGCCACCTCACAGTACATGGGTGACACATGTCACGTGAAGGAGAAGAGCCAGGGGCATGTTCATCCGAAATCCTCGGGCGCACAGTTTTTCACTGCCGCTATAAATACCCCTGCCTCTTCCTCACTTCACTTTTACTCTGCTCGACCTCTCTCCTGCTCGAGCTTCCCAAACCCTAGCGCCGCCGCTACTTCATCGTCGCCGGTGAGGAAGAGCTTCACTTCCTCGACCTCGTCACCGTCGTACTCGCGCCGGTTGCGGATCTCTTCACTCGGCCGCCACCGTAGCCGTCTTCCTCTGCCGAGTTAGGGCATGGAAGATCTGAACGGACGAACTTCACTTCTACACCTCTTAGTTTGTCGTGTTCTTCACTTCGGGTAATTAAAAGTTACCTTTATTACCCGCTTTGATTCATGTGTTTTCTTAAAAAAATCTTCAAAGGTGTTTATTCTTCAAAATTTCACACACTAAACACCTCACATGTTATCTGTTCTTGATTCGTTTCTCTAAGCAATTTTTTTCTTCAAGATTCCTCAATTGTGTGGATTTTCAAATTTGTACAACTCTGGAACCTAAGATAAAGAGCGCTTAGTGAAATTCCTCAAGACTCATCGGTCAAATTCCTCAAACCTATTCTCTTTTTGAAAATCTTTTGAGAACGCATATGACCTCTCCAAATTCCTCGCAACTATACTCTGTTCACAGGTACAAATGTCCGCTGCTGAATCACTAGGTTCTCATCAACTTAACTCATTTGCAGCGTTCCTCGAAGAAAAGTTGCATACATCTTCAGAAACTTCAGTTGTTCATCCTCAGCTGAAGAAAATGGCTGATGGCAAGAAGCCACAAAAGGGAGGAAAAAGGCCTGAGGTCAACACAGCGTTTGAAATCCCTGAGGATATTTATGCTGGATATTGCACTCCAGATGAGGCCAAGTTTGGCAAGGAGGACAAGAATCAGCGCAAAGTGCGCATACAACATATTGAGAGGAGATGGGCATGGGAATGGAGGGAGTACAGGTATGTTACTCCCAAGTACATGAAGAAATTCGCGCTCAACCCTCCATGCTCAAGACCTCCATTGAGACCTGGCCAACTGGCAGATCCCACCAGCCTCAAGCGCGGTGAGGACTATGCTGCTGAATGGGCTAGGCGCCAGGCCAAACTAGCCAAGCAAGCAAAAGAAGTAGTGAGGAAATTCAATGAAGATTCTGCTGCTGCTGCTAACGCTGCTGAGGCCTCTGGCAGTAAGCCCAGGAAGGCTATGCCAAAGAAGCCTGCCCATAAATCTAGTGCTTCTCCTTCAATGCCGTCACAGCCAAGCTCCTCAGCAATGCCCTCACGGCCAGCATCTTCAAAGCCCTCACGGCCAATTCCTCAGTCTGCTGCTCCTCCTCCTCCAAAGTCCTCAGTTCCTCCGACAATGTCTTTGGCTCCTCCGACAAAATCTTCCACACCTGTGCATCTTGCCACGTGCCAAAGGACTCAAGGCATCTCTATTGCCTCAGGAGCATCTGCTAGCTCCACTGCTGCACCGAGTTCCACAGTCGGACCATCCCCGCTGAAGAAAAAGGCCACTTTAGGACGAGACCTTCGCCCAAGTCCTCACAAGAAGTAGGTTGCCTTCCAAATCCCCTCTAATGACGATGAGGCTGATGATGAAGAACTTGCTGAAATCATCAGGGACAGGCAAGCCAAGGGCGCTAAAGCCAAAGGCAACAATGTGCCACTAATGCTGGATCCCAAGTTGATCCTTGATTTTATTGACTTGTGGAACAAGGACCCCACTACACCTTTGCCGGAGATGAATCTCACTCCTGGTCAAAGCCATGTTCTCACTCACTTCATTGAGGAAGAGAAGTGGAAGTATGAAGAAGGACGAAGATTGAAGAAAGCGCAATACAAGAAACAACGCTACCTCAAGGACAATGTCCTCACTCTCACTCTAGATCAGCTCCTTGCCTTGCAACAGAAAATCAAACAACTGAGCGATGACTTTGCTCACTACTATGCTGATTGGAAGGGTGCAAAGGTTCGGTTTGTCAATCTGACGAAGACTTTCTCTTCAACTGCCTCTGCTCCGGTGCATGTTGAAATTCCTCAAGCTGAAGCATCTGCCCAGCCCACTGAAGAACATGCCAGCACCGCTGATGTCATTATGGATGTTAAAGAAAAAATGAGAGTACCAGGGCTGATGACTCCATTCCAGCCGCTGATGATATTGCCAGGGCATCCACTAGTGATGCGCCTGAGGAAAGTGAACAAGTCAGGGCAACTGCAACAGTTGCGCCTGAAGAAAATGCACCTCCTGCACCTACACCAACTCCAATCATTCCATCTGCATCAGATGTGAAGAAGACAAAGGCTGCAGAACATGCAACGATGAAAAAAAGGAAGGCATCAACTTCTTTAAATTCTTCAGCTCCGAAGAAGACGAAGACGCTGATCAGTTCAATTGACAATCCAATTGATGCCATTCCTGTCTCATCAATGCCATCAAAGGACCTTGTTCCTTTTGGTGAAGAATATGAGATTCCCGAGGAATCTGATGAAGAAACTCCATCTGCTGCTTCGACATAGCAGTTGGACGAAGAAATTGAAGTGGATAAGATCCCTTCAACCCCAGTCATTTCCTCACCTATGCCTCAGTTCACTGCTGAAGAGGCAGGTGTTGAAGAACTTGAAGATTAGGATGTGGACATCGGATGTACCACACCAGTGCTGAATGATGACTTTTGGGAAAGTCAGCACCCCAATTATCCATTGTTCACTCCTCTCCAAGCTGTTCCTTAGTCCCCAGTCGCTACAGAAGTACGAGTGGAATCTGATTAACCTCGTGCAACCCCATCCGTCAATGAGGAAATTCCAGCCACTTGCGCTGATGAAAATGTGAATGAAGAAGAAAGGACTCAGGCTGCAATTGTAGAAGAAACTGAAATTCCTCAGCATGAGGAACCTGAGATTGCGATTCCTGCGGTGGTACTGCAAATCACTGACACTCCTCAGCCCAAACCAAAGAATCCCTTCTCCAAGAAGCCAAAATTCAAGGCTGATGATTTCTTCGGCGAGCACATATTCTTCACTGAATTCAACCCTTATGACAATGCTCGTCTTAGAAGGAAGCGTTTCTGGACAACCAGCCAGGAAAACTTCTATTCCTCAGTTCTCTTTGACAAGGACAAAGTCTTCGATCATGAGCACATTCCTCACGTGGATATGGAATCCATGCCTTGCTTCACGCTGGTTCTCAGTATGCTTCACGATGCAGGCTTGCTGAATTTCTGCTCTGACATCGTTGATTGGAATGAAGAGCTTATTCTTCAGTTCTATGCAACTTTGCATATCACAGGCGATGCAGCTGACATCAACTCATGGGTGTTGGACTGGATGACTGAAAACACTCACTACAAGGCACCAGCCTCTGAACTTTGTGCCTTGCCAATAAGTCCTCCACCAGAAGGCGCTCGCTGTCTGTTTGATGAACCTGAACTTACAGATCACTATATGCAAGTGCTCATGAAGCCACTGAAGCCTGGACAAGCTCAAAGGACCAAATTCCTCGTGAAGGATTTGCTGTATGTGCCCAGAACCATCTACCGCATTCTGACGAAGACCATGAGTCCAATCAAAGGTCATGTTTCATCTGATGAAGAAATTGTGGGGATGATGAAGAATATGCTCTTCAACATCATGCATGGTATCCCTATCAATTATCATGATTTCTTCATGAGGACTCTTGCGAATGTTGCACTTTCACCATTTGAGTTGAAGCCTTATGCTCCATGGATCATGAGATTCCTCAGATCAAGGTCTTCACTCAACTACAAGGCTGATACTCTTAACCATGGCAGCTACTTGCCCCCAATTGAAGTCCTCAAGCGGACAATTTCCTCATCCGATGAGAAGGGCAAGTCACCAGCTGTGATCTATGAAGGCATTCGTCCATTGGATGGTCAGTTCCGTAAAGCAGCATCTTATTCCACCAATGATGACTCTGCCACACATGATTCTGCTGCCAATGCTCCAAAGTCAAGTCGTCAAGCTACAGCTCCTCGTGTGATGACTGACCGTGAACTACTTATAAGTCTTCACCAGAAGGTCGATCGGAATCACAAATGGGTTAAGCGTCAGTTTGGCTCTATTCTTCACAACATGACCTCTACGCATAATGCAGTGAAGAAAAACCACTACTACCTCCATGAAGTGTTTGATCGCACCTGGGCTATTCTGTCACATCTATATGGTGAAGAAGATCTGAAGTAAATGGGCTTCAAGAAAGACTTTGAGTGGTCTGCACCTCCACCGAAGAGATACAAGAAGGTCAAGGTTCCTCCACTGGTCGCAAGCTCATATTCTTCATCACACGCCACAGACGAGCATGAAGATTTGGACGACACTGCATCAGGCCCTACATCGACTCAAGACCCTGACAACGCTGGCGCTCCTCCATCATCATGATATTCTTCAGGGGCGTTAGTCCTCAGTTTCAACCCTTTTGGTCATTCGATGACAAAGGGGGAGAAATTTGAGTTAGTCTTCAAGCGGGTCTATATATGGGCGTTTTTTTGCTAAGTTACAACTCTCGTTCTTCCGATGACTTTGCTGGATCGAGTTGTAATCTTAAACTCTATGGTGGCTTGATACTTTTGCTGTGTTCCTCTGCATGCTTATTCCTCATTAATGTTAATGCACACATGCTGAATTACATCAGTCACCATATTTCATCATGCATTTCAAATTCCTCATGTTATATGTCAAATGCGTGTATGAATTACGAGATATAGGGGGAGATCTCCATGATTATACTCTTCAAGTGTGCATTGCTTCAAAAGCAAATTCCTCACGTTGCACATCTTCAGGGGGAGTTCTTCTATATCTTGCAATCAAATTCCTCAATATCAGTATTTACACTTCATACGATTATCCCCATTGAAAACTTAACCTATATTGTCATCAATCACCAAAAAGGGGGAGATTGTAAGTGCATCTAGTGCCCCTTAGTGTTTTTTGTGTATTGAAGACTTATAGGTTAAGTGACTGATGCGTTTGTGAGTGTACACAGGTCTATAAGTCTATGAGGAGTTTGATATTTACAAAGAAAGTCGACCCCTAAAAATGAAGTTCTTCGACTGAAGACTTTGGATTTCTGAAGACTTTCTGAAGACTTTGAAAGTGAAGAAATTGGTGTGACCTTGAAAACATGGCAAATCATTCGAGGAACATGAAGCGTGAAGACTTTTGTCTTTGTAGTTTCATTTTCTCTTTCTTGAGTCAAAGGAAACAACATACTGTTAAAGGGGGGTCGAGGAAATACTAAGGAAAAAATTCCATGTGATGCTCAACTCAAAATCCTACACCTACCAATCCCTTCGAGTGAAGCCATTGGAAACCTCGCACAGTTTAGTCATATTCTTCAGTGACAGAGACGAAGTTCTTCTCGTCTCTGAGGAATTTGTTCTGACTGAAGAGTTAGGAATTCACCAGCGCGGATTGCCTACCAAGTGAGGAACATGATAGCCCTGAGGAATTCGAACCCCAAATATTCCGACCGTTGCTGTGCTACGCGCCAGCTGTCCCAAAATATCTACCCACCTAACGGTCATATTAGACAAGGGCATTTATGTCTTATCATGTCGGGCTGCTCCCCAGCTATAAATAGCCGCCCCCTACAACCACTAGTTGGTTGGCTGCTCCGAGAGAAACTGACACTTGTCATTTGAGAGCAACCCATCCTCCGAGAACTTTGAGTGAAAATCATCAAGTGAGGAAATCCCAAAACCCAAACCTACAAAACCCCAAGTGATTGGGCATCACTGAAGAGATTGATCCTGCGTGGATCCGACGCTTGTTTCCTTTGAAGACTTTGCTTCTTCCAGACGGTTAGGCGTCAAGGTCTAGAGCATCCAAGAGGAATTGTGGATCATCGAGTGATCGAGTTTGTGAAGGTTCGGAAGTCACCTGAAGACTTACCACGAGTGATTGGGCGAGGTCTGTGTGACTTTAGCTCAAGGAGAATATGGTGAGGACTGTGTGTCCGGGACTGGGTGTCCTCGAGTTTAAATACTCAGCCGCTCCAACCAGATGTACAACTGAGACAGCAGTTGGAACTGGTCTACCAAATCATTGTATTCAGCGAGCTACTGCTTCTATTTCCTCAACTCGTTAAATTCCTCATGTATGTTGTTGTGTGCCTGTTCATATCTGTTTGAAGACATTGACTGAAGACTTTCTCAATTTCCTCAGTTCTATTTCTTCAGTCTGCCCATCTTCTTCCTTGTGTTATCCTATGTTTACGCTTTCTGCTCTGTGCTTGTCTTCATTTCATCATGATGACTATGCTTTTGTTCTGTTATGTTCTTTTCTGTGTACTTATTCTGCTGCAAGTAGTTCTTCATTTAGGAATTTCCTCACCAGCAAATTCCTCAGTGAAGGATCCATAAAAATCGCCTATTCACCCCCCTCTAGTCGATATAATGCACTTTTAAAGAGGCATGCTATCATCATAACAAGTTTGCATATCAAAACTTGGGATGCTAAAAATATCATCTTCATTAAACGTAGCATCCCCAAGCTTGGGATAAACATTAATTCCAGCAAATATATTCTCAAATATTTCATCCTCATCAAAAATAGCTTCCCCACACTTGGGCCTTTTCATATCATAAGCATAATTACTCTCCTTATCAATAGTATGGATAGCACCAATAGTATAGCAATTATCATCATCACAATGAGTAGTAGGAGCAACATCATTTGGGAGGGATACCTTTCTACCTTTGTTGCACCTTCTTTTCTTTTTCTTCTTCACATTATGTGGGGGTTCAACCTTCCTCTTTGAGCTCCTTATTGACGAGATTGGTTGAATAGAAAGCTCTTCCTCGTTACCTGATTCATCAGAAGAAATAATAGGAGGATATTGGGAAGTCTCTTCCCTTTCATTAGTATTCTCATCATCTTCTATTTGCTTTCTTTTCTTTTGGTAATTGGCAATATAAGGATTTTCAATGCAATTCACCGTACAAAACATATAAATCTTCTCTAGATCAAAATCAAGAAATCTATCAAGATTAAATTTTGGAATACCCTCAGTTATACGTTTCATTTCTTCATAAACCAAAAGAAGACTAAGCACTTTATGATGCCCAAGGGTAATCAAGTTATCACAATTTTTGGACACGATTCGATCATGAAACAATTTGCATTGGAGATTTAAATGACCACGTTCGTTGCAAAGTTCACAAGGGGCACGAAAAATATTGAATCTTTCAGCACAATCATCAAGCCTTTCTTGTAAACCTTTAGTTTTTAAATACTTATGCCTCTTGCCATATCTATTTTCTCTATTTGGTGTGTCCATGCAAACCCATTCTACACCACAAAAATCAACATGCTTATAAGAGACATTTTCATCATAACTAGTGCAATCATCATTAGTACTATGGATATTCAAAGAGTTCATACTACCAACATTGCAATCATGCTCATCATTCAAAGATTTAGTACCAAGCATTTTAATGCATTCTTCTTCTAGCACTTGAGCACAATTTTCCTTTCCATCATACTCATGAAAGATATTAAAAAGACGAAGCGTACGAGACAAACTTAACTCCATTTTTTTGTAGTTTTCTTTTATAAACTAAACTAGTGATAAAAGAAGAAACTAAAAGACTCGATTGCAAGATCTAAAGATGTACCTTCAAGCACTCAGCTCCCCAGCAACGGTGCCAGAAAAGAGCTTTAGTTGACGGGGTGTGATTGTCGTTTACCTTGCCTCCCCGGCAATGGTGCCAGAAAAGAGCTTGATGTCTACTATGCAACCTTCTTCTTGTAGACGTTGTTGGGCTTGCAAGTGCACAGGTTTGTAGGACAGTAGCAAATTTCCCTCAAGTGGATGACCTAAGGTTTATCAATCTGTAGGAGGCGTAGGATGAAGATGGTCTCTCTCGAACAACCCTGCAACCAAATAACAAAGAGTCTCTTGTGTCCCCAACACACCCAATACAATGGTAAATTGTATAGGTGCACTAGTTCGGCGAAGAGATGGTGACACAAGTGAAAAATGGATAGTAGATAAAGGTATTTGTAATCTGAAATTATAAAAACAGCAAGGTAACTAATGGCAAAAGTGAGCGTAAATGGTATTGCAATGGTAGGAAACAAGGCCTAGGGTTCATACTTTCACTAGTGCATGTTCTCTCAACAATAATAACATAGATAGATCATATAACAATCCCTCAACATGCAACAAAGAGTCACTCCAAAGAAACTAATAGCGGAGAACAAACGAAGAGATTATGGTAGGGTACGTAACCACCTCAAAGTTATTCTTTCAGATCAATCTATTCAAGAGTCCGTACTAGAATAACACCTTAAGACACAAATCAACCAAAACCCTAATGTCACCTAGATACTCCATTGTCACCTCAAGTATCCGTGGGCATGATTATACGATATGCATCACACAATCTCAGATTCATCTATTCAACCAACACAAAGTACTTCAAAGAGTGCCCCAAAGTTTTTACCGGAGAGTCAAGAACGTGTGCCAACCCCTATGCATAGGTTCATGAGTGGAACCCGCAAGCTGGTCACCAAAACATACATCAAGTGGCACATGATATCCCATTGTCACCACAGATAAGCACGGCAAGACATACATCAAGTGTTCTCATATCCCGAGGGTGAACTACTCCCTCCTCGTCACGGATAGCGCCGGGATGATGAAGATGGCCACCGGTGAAGGGCTCCCGAGAGGTTTCTGGTGGCTACAGAGGCTTGCCGCGACGGAACTCCCGATCTATCTTGATATTCGATGTTTTTAGGGTACGCAGGCTTATATAGGCGAAAGAAGTCGGTCGGGAGGTGCTCGAGGGGCCCACGAGACAGGGGGCGCGCCCTATAGGGGGGGGAGCCCTCCTATCTCGTGGCTTCCTAGATGACCCCCCGGCTTGCACTCCAAGTCTCTTGGATCATAATCTTCCCAAAAATCACGCTGCCGAAGGTTTCGTTCCATTTGAACTCCGTTTGATATTCCTTTTCTTCAAAATACTGAAACAGACAATAAAACAGCAACATGGGCTGGGCCTCTGGTTAATAGGTTAGTCCCAAAAGTAATATAAAAGTGTATAATAAAGCCCATAATCCTTCAAAATAGAGAATATAATTGCATGGAACAATCAAAAATTATAGATACGTTGGAGACGTATCAGTCCTCAAGAGTGCAGTACTAGGTGATAAACAATATAACTTGGGGGCCATTGTTGCACGGAGGTTACACATTAATGGTAATAGTAGAGATTTTTTGGGTGGAATTTACGCAACTCGTGTAGCCAATTATCTTGGTATATCCATAAATGGAAATGATATTGAGTTGCCACCTGCTTATCTAGATTATAGTGCTATGGTTCACCATCAATTTCTTGAGAGGAATGAACAATTCCTTGAGTACCAACTAATCTTTGACAGACAGCGTACTGTCCATGTTACTCTCCCTGTCCTACTTTCTTTAACTTTCAGGCAAAAAGGAGATATTTTATAACCAGGGAGGAGGTAAGCGAATATGAGAGGAGGACAGAGGCAGCTCGCCTCCAAGAAGCAGTTCTCTAGGCAGTAGCCGCTGCATCTCAGTACAACCCCGACTACGACTTTGGATATCCGCCAGGCCAGCCGTGGGTGTAGACCAACTTAGGCGAAAAGCCCAAGCTTGGGGGAGTACGCATTTCTCACCGACATTACATTCATGTTCACACACTCATTCTAGTTGTCGGTGTTCATACTTTTTCATTGTACTATCCATGCTAGTTTATTTTCTTTTCTTGCTCTCTTCTCGTGTGTTTGAAAAACCTTAAGAAAAACCAAAAAAAGTTAGTTGTAGCCTTTAGCTAGTTTACTTTCCATGCTTGTAGTAGTAGTAATTAAAAGAAAACCCCAAAAAAATTCATGTTCTTCTTTTGCTTGTTGGGATCTTTCCCGTGTAAATAGTTTTAGTACTTTTCTTTTCTTTGGGGGTTGAGAGGAGAAGACCATGATGAAAATGTTGAGTGGCTCTCATATGCATTATTGTTGATCTAACCAAGAGCCCATATTACCTTGTCTTATCCTTTGAATTAAATGTTTGCAGATTCCAGCTTAGTCCAATGCACATGCACTATTATTATTATCCACAATGTTCGGTTGTGCGAGTGAAAGGCAATAATGACGATATGTGATGAAATGATTGAGATGAGAGGAGCTGGTATGAACTCGACCTGCCTTGTTTTTGTAAATATGATTAGTCCATCATTCCTGATTCAGCCTATTATGGATCAAACATGTTTGCAATGACAATTAGAGATTATAGTTGCTCGTGCCATGCTTAATTAGCTAGGAGTTTATAATGGTTTACCTTGCGTGCCAACATGCTATTAAAATGGTTGTGATTTGGTATGATAAGGTGGTATCCTCCTTTGAATGTTTCGAGTGGCTTGACTTGACACATGTTCACGCATGTAGTTGAAACAAAATCAACATACCCTCCACGATATTTATGTTCATGGTGATTTATATCCTACTCATGCTTGCATTAATTGTTGGTTAATCTTAATGCATGTTGATGACTGTTGTCGCTCTCTAGTTGGTCGCTTCCCAGTCCCTTTCTAGCCTTCACTTGTACTAAGCAGGAATACTGCTTGTGCATCCACTTCTATAAACCCCAAAGTTATTCCATATGAGTCCACCATACCTTCCTATATGCGGTATTTACCTTCCGTTCCAAGTAAATTTGTATGTGCCAAACTCTAAACCTTCAAATGAAATTCTGTTTTGTATGCTCGAATAGCTCATGTATCAACTAGGGTTGTCTATATCTTCCATGCTAGGCGGGTTATTCTCACGATGAGTGGACTCCGCTCATCATTCACGAGAAAATGGCCGGTAACCGGGATGCCCAGTCTATGCTCAAATCAAATCAAAATAATTGCAAACAAAACTCCACCAGGATTGTTGTTAGTTGGACGGCACCTGTTGTTTTGGGCCAACCATGGATTGATGTTCGTTGGTGGTGGGGCAGTATAAACTTTACCATTCTGTTTGGGAACCGCCTATAATGTATGTAGCATGGAAGATATCAAGATCTCTTTGTTGCTATGTTGACAATGAAAGTATGACACTCAAAATATTATTTATCTCTATTTCAAAACTCGGGCTTTGTCACCTCTGCAAATCCCTGCTTCCCTTTGCGAAGGGCCTATCTATTTACTTTAAGTTGAGTCATCATCCTCTTATTAAAAAGCACCAGTTGGAGAGCACCACTGTCATTTGCATGCATTACTATTAATTTACATTGAGTATGACTATGACTGGATCTCTTTTTCCATGAATTATAATGTCTAGTCAGTCCTTGATCTTCAGGGGTAGTCTGCATTTATGTTTTGCGGTCTCAGAAAGGGCTCGCGAGATACCATCTTGTTATATTATATTAGGATTGTTTTGAGAAAGTATTGTCATCTGAGATTTATTATTATTGCTCGCTAGTTGATTATGTCATTGATATGAGTAAACATGAGACCTAAATGTTATTGTGAATATGGTTAGTTCATAATCTTTGCTGAAAACTTGAATGCTGGCTTTACATATTTGCGACAACAAGATCAAACAGAGTTTGTAAAAGATCTTCCTTTTCACTTTAAGTTTGTCAACTGAATTGCTTGAGGACAAGCAAAGGTTTAAGCTTAGGGGAGTTGATACGTATCTACTTTTCCAAACACTTTTGCCCTTGTTTTGGACTCTAACTTGCATGATTTGAAAGGAACTAACCCGGACTGACGCTGTTTTCAGCAGAACTACTATGGTGTTATTTTTGTGCAGAAATAGAAGTTCTCGGAATGACCTGAAAATCCTAGGAGACACATTTTGGAATTAATAAAAAATATTGGCGAAAGAGTCAGCATAAGAGGCCCGCACCCTGTCCACGAGGGTGCTGGGCGCGCCTCCTGCCTCGTGGGCCCCATGGACCTCCACCGACTTCAACTCCAACTCCATATATTCACTTTCGGGGAGAAAAAAAATCAGAGATAAGGATTCATCACGTTTTACGATATGGAGCCGCCGCCAAGCTCTAATCTTCCTCAGGAGGGCTGATCTAGAGTCCGTTCGGGTCTTCGGAGAGAGGAATCCATCACCATCGTCATCATCAACCATCCTCCGTCACCAATTTCATGATGCAAACTGCCGTGCGTGAGTAATCCCATCGTAGGCTTGCTGGACGGTGATGGGTTGGATGAGATTTACCATGTAATCGAGTTAGTTTTGTTAGGGTTTGATTCCTAGTATCCATTATGTTCTAAGATTGATATTGCTATGACTTTGCCATGCTTAATGCTTGTCACTAGGGCCCGAGTGCCATGATTTCAGATCTAAACCTATTATGTTTTCATGAATATATGTGAGTTCTTGATCCTATCTCGCAAGTCAAGAGTCACCTACTATGTGTTATGATCTGGCAACTCCGAAGTGAAAATAATCGGGACCACTCCCGGTGATGACCATAGTTTGAGGAGTTCATGTATTCACTAAGTGCTAATGCTTTGGTCCAGTACTCTATTAAAAGGAGGCCTTAATATCACTTTAGTTTCCAATAGGACCACGCTGCCACGGGAGGGTAGGACAAAAGATGTCATGCAAGTTCTTTTCCATAAGATCGTATGACTATATTTGGAATACATGCCTACATTACATTGATGAACTGGAGCTAGCACTACAAAAAAATACACTTCCGTGATGATACGTGTTTGTCATAGTAGGTCGTGTTTTTTGTCATGCATGTACATCCATGACAAATTTATGACAGAATCAAGATAGTCATACCTGTGCTGTCGTAGAAGTGTTCCATGACATTACCAAAATTATCATCATGGAAGTGTCCACTTCCATGACGATAAATTGCGCGTCACAGAAGTGCTTTCGTCAAGGGTGACCAAGATGTGGCATCCACCGTAACGGAACGCCGTTAAGCTATCGGGTCGGGTTTTGGATCCGATAACTCGTTAATAGCCCCGACCAATGGGGATTTTCCACGTGTAAAATCATCATTGGCTGGAGGAAACACGTGTCGGCTCATCATTGGGACAGATGTCATCCACTCACTGGATAGAAGGCGCATATGATATGTCGACACGTGGCACGGCCCAACAAGTTTAAATGGGCCGTCCCAACTAAAGGCCCACAAGATTTTGCGGCCCTTAATGGGCCGGCCCAGTTAAAGGCCCACGAGATTTTGCGGACTATAATGGACTGGCCCAGCTAAAGGCCCACAAGATTTCACAGGACATAATAGGCCGGCCCAGGTAAAAGCCCACAAGATTTTTGTGTGCCATAATGGGCCGGCCCAGGTAAAGGCCCACAAAATTCTTGCGGATCATAATGGGCCGGCCTAGCTAAAGGCCCACGAGATTGCGTCGACATTAATGGGCCGGCCCAGCTGTAGGCCCACAAGATTTTGAGGACCCTAGTAGGCCGGCCCATTAACTGGCTGCCATGTTTTGGGACAAATGCCGGCCCATAATTGATCCGGTCCATTAATGGCCTGTCACGTTCCCGGCCTAATAATGGCCCATATAAGATCCGGCCCGTTAAAAGCCTCCCACTTTCTAGGCCAAATCATGGCCCAGATCATGTCCGGCCCTTTAAGAGGCTTTGGGCTCAATTATGGCCCATATCAGATTCGGCCCATTGACTGGACGCTATGCTTTTGGGCCCACTTGCTAAAGGCCCATTTAGTAATTCGGCCTGATATTAGTTTCGGCCTGTTAAGGGCCCATTTAACATTTCGGCCCTATATTAATTTTGGCCTGTTAAAAGCCCGTCATATAGTTGGGCCTAACTACGGCCCGGTTTGCATCCGGCCTGCTCGCAGCCGATGTCTGATTGGGCCAAACAAGGACCGAGACAACTTTGGCCTGTTAAAAGCCCGTGAATTGATTTGCACAATCATGGGCCGGGGTCCATTTCGGGCTGCCGCCGGCCCTTGAGCTATTCGGCATGTTGCAGGCCCAGCCTACTTCTCAGCCTCCTAAAAGCCCATTGAGTTTTCTTGCGAAAAGAGGGCCGGGGGTTACTCGGCCTATTAAAGGCCCGAATCTACTAGTGGGCCAGTTTGACGGGGCCCATGATGCGGATCATACATCGTGATTGCATGATGGCCCGATTATGTACCGTAATTTTACGGTTTGGCTGGTTTACTGCGAAGACAGGACATATATACAGTAAAATAACTGCATCATCGTGAATAAGAAAAAACCTAGACTATACAATAAACAAATTACTGCATATTACATCCACTGGGCATCAAAGTTCGCCACTATGATAATAAAACACAAGCAGACAGCAGATTACATACACTGGGCATCAAAGATCGCCACCAGTGCAAATAAACATGCTGACAAAATAATATACAAAACCGACAACACTTCAATATAGTTCAAGAAAGGTTAGCCCTGCTGGGGAGCTACAGCGCAAGCAGCTGAGCAAGATGATGAGACTGCACTTGTTCAACACTTATATCTTCCTCACTCTGAAAGATAAACAAGCAGACAGATGACAGGTTTCACACATAAAAGTATCAGTGCTGGCAATTCATCACATTTCTTACTGACGAATAAAGTGACACAGTTTAAAATTGCATTAACACAATATGGTATTGTTCAGGTCAAGACATGGCAGGAAATGACATTGTGAAGGAGTTGGCAGCTTCGAGACACCACTAGATTACAGATGAAGAACTCATAAGTATCAATGGTTAGTGTGCTGTCAATTTATCCCATTTCAGATTGGCAAATAAAGAGATGGTTTAAATAATAGTAGAATGATATGACATTGTTCATAGTTAAGACATTGCAAATATGACATTGTGCTGTAGTGGGTAGGTTCACCACACCACTGGATTACGGATGAAGAACAGAAGCATACATGCAGTGCAAAAGAAGATCACTTGCTCTGAATAGTTTAATTTACATGGTATGAAGAAGGAACTTGGTTGTACAACTAAAAACTTAAATTGAGAAGGACAAACTTTTGTTTATGAACTTACATAATAAACTTTAAACATGCAATTTGATGCAAACACCAAAAATAAACAGCTGTTGCAGTCATGCCTAACCAAATATACACAATAAAGTTTGAAGGCTTGAGAAGGACAAACTTACATTACTGGTGAAGACATGCTCTATAAAGCCCTTGTCCATGCTGATGGGGGGGGGGGGAATTCAAGAAGTTTAGCACAAAATCTTCTTCATAAGCATTGCCTTTATTCTACATTTTGTTAATAGTAAATATAGATGTGATAATATACGAAAAAATGGAGAATATTTAAGATAAGATGAAGAGTGATGCTACATAACCAAGTAGCTATAAATGTATGTGCAGCGATACAGGAAAAAGGCACAGCCAAGAGCAATGCACAACTAAACTTCTTCAGTACCAACCTTATGGTAAGAGTAAATATAGATCTGATGTGTAGAAAATGGAGGGCAAAGGAAAATAAGCTGCAGAGTGATGGTACATGAACAACTACCTATCAATATAAGTACACTGATAAAGGACAACATGTACTTACAAGAACAATGCACAGCTAAAAAAATTCATTGGCATTGGATATATTCTACATTAATGTAACCATTCATACAGATCAGATAATTTGGAGCGAACAATTAATAAGCAAGCTATCATGCATACTGCTGTCACATAATGAACCAAGTATGTATGCAAGTACAATGATACATGACAATGGGTACTAACAAGAGCAAAGCAGCGGGCAGCATATTTGCGATATCCTGTCGTTCTTTTCAAACCAGAATTCTTCTTCAAGCTGATTTCTTGGAAAAAAGATCCGTAAGGCACATGCGGAAAAGTAGAAGTTCAAATTGTCATGTGATTTCATAGACAGTACCTCATCCTGGGAACGAGACCAGTGCATAACAAGGTTTTTCCATTCAATGTCTTCTAAATTTAGCACAACAGACTTCACCGGAAATTCGTTTATAGACTTGCCATCAAAGTGTGATTTCCTCAGGTAACACCGATACTGCTGCAATGCTTCCTTGAAAAGCACAAGCAAGCTTTGCTTGTCATGACTATCCAGATTGACCCTCACCTAGTTACAACAATGTAATGTAAATCATTGATGTGTTCGATCAGCAGAAAACAGGAAAATAATAACCATGAATAATAGCACTTACACGTAAGTTGGACAGGAAGATGTGAAAATGGTGTTTGTCTTCACTATAATCTTCCCATGATGGGAATATATGCACGTAGTCCCTAACAACATTGAAAGCATTGTCTTCTAAACTGGGAATAAATGGAATGGGGTTTCAATCTGCAGGAATTGGCCGTCTCTGGAGTTGGGATAGGTCTTCGGCCGGTGGACTTGCTGTACTTTTTGCTGGAGTGGGATTTTTCTGTGGTACGGCTGGTGCTATGGCAAATGAAATTGGTATACCTTTTGCTGGAGTGCAGGTCCTGTGTGGTGGGGCTAGAGGTGTGGCCAGTGAAGTATGGGTACAGTCTGCTGGAGTCGTTCCTATGTTTTGTGTCACTGGTTGTACAGCCAATATAAGTGGGGCGCTGTCTGATTTCTCCGGCACCACCAGGTTTTTCAATGACTTTGCTGGTGCTCCTTCAGGTTCGGCAATCACCCTCTTCCTTTTTGATGTCTGATGCATAAGAACAACATTTGAGTGAAAAAACATGGTATGACGACAGATGGAATATGTATTGATAATGGATGGGCATGGCATCTCGAGTTATATGATGAGTAAACTAAGCAGATGGTGCTGCAACAAAGTACAAGAAATGTAAGACAACATATGCAAGATACGCGCAATCAATAAAACCTTGCCAAATTAGAACAGGCACCTTGATGGGTGAACAGGACATGCCATCTGCCTTTGACTCCTCGAGGTTAGAATAGTCATTAGGATGATATTCTGAACAAGAATAAACAGGTGGGGAGCGTACGAGTTTCATTGCTTCCAGAATGGCACACAATGCCTTGGTGCCAATTTTGTAAGTCATTGCAGTGTTCCACAATATTCTTCTGATGCGCGGATTCTGATATTCACTATAATTGCGTATAATATCTGAGAACCATGAAAACATAAATAGTTGTGAGATTATCTTTGTAATGCAGATGATATTCTAATATAGGGGCGCCCGTGTAAACACTTATGTGCTATCACTGGATTCTGATGAGAGAGCTCATGTGTGCTGTAATATCGTGCGTGCATTTATATAATCTAGCACAAGTACACAAAAAATAGGCTCCAGAAGTAATTATAGTTGGCAGATGATAGGTTCATAACATACTGTATAGAGAGTTTATTGCCAAACCATGATAACAGGAGCACACATCAACTAGGCAGATCATAGTGTACATAATTAACAGGGGTACACCATAACCACGATATATAAATCGGGGAAGTGGAACTGGCTTGAAAATACGGTGTTGTATTGCCGCTAGTAATTGAAAGCCTATCGATCACGTACAGGCCAGCACTATCGAACATGGTAAAGAAGAGCAAGATGATTTTGGATAATAAAATGTTGGTTGCGCAGTGCCCACACATGATGAACCAGAGCGCATTAAGAATGCAACTCCCAGCTGTCTCTCAACCATTTCAGGCGGTTGGATGAAGATCGTACGTCTCCTGACCCTTCTTCTTCCTCGTCTCTGACTCTTCCCATACAGAACACCGCAAGGGTCGCCGGCCGGACCACCGGCCCCCACCGCCTGTGTTCCTCCGCCACCCCAACCCCCCACCCGCATCGAGTTTTCTTTGTTCGGCGAGGCCCCACAACCAACTGAGCCCCTTGGATCGCACTGACGAACTCCGGCGAGCTCCGAAAAATCGACTGACCCAATTTTGAAATTTAGTCTACTGTGATTTAACTAGTGTGGAATATAAAAGGGGAAAACCATAAGAATTGGGAGTATAGTGTTGAGCGTGCCATGGCGGATCTGAAGGTGCAAATCGGACAAAGGCAACTTCGCAACCAAGACAAGAAATCAGAGTAAAGCAGTGGCGATCTATTTTCTTGCTGCCATAAATAAGTTGAGCAGATACGAAAGAGTACCGCCACTGGTGCGGCGCCGTGTACGCATCTGCTGAGAATTTGACGGTGCTGCGGTAGCGATGGCTATCGGCAGCGTGGAAGCAGATCTAGGAGGGCAGACGGTGGCGGCGGGGCACGATGGACGAGATGGTCGTAGGAGCGGCGCCGACAAGGTGGATGACGGCGGGGATGAAGCGAGAGGACGGGATGCAAGGATCCCGGTCGGAAGGCGTGGATGAGAGAGGTCGATCTCTTGTAATGGACGGCGGCGTCGGGGTATCAGCTCCGGCATGGTGGAGGAGGAGGGCGGTGGATGGGGTGGCGGACGGCGGCGGACGGAGGAGGGTGGGGTGGAGAGGGTATTTTGGCGCCCACGGAGTACGAATGGGGAAAAGGGAGGTAGAGAGGAAGGGGGGAACCATGTATTCAGGGCGCGCTTGTCTCAAATGCGAGGAAATTTACAAACTTAGCCCCTGTTTCAAATTTCTACTACATCACAGCAACATTAGTCGGTTGGGGATAGGACGGTAATCTCGCATACACCGAATATTTGCCGACGAGAGTTTGTTTTTGGCGCCCACCGTGTATGAATATGAATCGGGGAGGGAGTCGATTTCGGCCGAGGGCACACTGTGTTTTCGCGCCCACCGTGTATGAATCCGGGTGAGAGGCGGTTACATCACGTTTGGGTGAAATTACAAACCTACCCCTATCGAAACCTATAGATATCCAACAGATAGGCTTTGCGTGGCAGGGATAGGCAGTAGTGATTTCCATCTCGCAGATTTTGGTTTAGGGCGGTTACTGCGACTTTCCCCGCTTCATTCAAATTTTGCACAGTGCACGCTTACCGTGCCAACTTAATTCGAATCCCGTTTGTATTCTACTATTTTTTTCGGGCGGGATCCATTTTCAATTGGAATTACATTCTATATACATCATTTTTTATATATACTTTCAAAAGCACAACAAAGAATTCTGCTCCTTTATATGTATAATATGATTTACAAATACAACGATCTCGAAATCTTAAGGTTGAATTCGAAATTTTTTAACCAAATTATGTTCTACTAAAATCTATTGATCAGTAATATCTACATATTAAATAATATAGATGTGCGTGAATTCATAGGAGTATGCATGTTTGATATATCAATTTTGGTTCGAGTATGGATTACATGTATCATCATCTCGAATTCAAATATTTCAATCCCTTTTTTGTTCACTCCTTTCACGCCCATCTCTCTCGCATGCATGCTCCTTCAGGTAGCTATCACTCTCTTTTCTCCAGCTCACCCGCACGCTCACTTCATGTTTCTCCTTTCCTCGCAAACATGGTCTCTCGACGTCTCCCTTGAGAAGTGTCACAATCTCCGTATCATTATACATTACACGGTTTTCATTATCTCTCACGTCTCTACTGTTCTCTGGTATCACTCGGTACCTAAGCTTTCTTTTTCACCACCACACACAAGTCTCCACTCGTCTTTCACTTTGTCTTTCTCTCTATGGGATTCTCTCACACACCCTATATGTCTCTACATATGACTCATACCACTAAAATTACTCTCTCTCTCTCTCTCTCCTGTAGACACAACATTTGTCGCGGTCTCCTTTTCGTCTCCATCCCAGACTGACACCGATCAGACAACCCCGACTACCGTCTCCTCTCTCTCTCACACAGACACACACACAACTCCTGCTTCCACTCCCCTTCCCGACTACCGTCTCTCTCACACACACACAAAACTCTTGCTTTCGCACCCCGACTCGTATTTCTCTCACAAACATTTATCGACTAGCTAGCCTCTAGATAGGTTTATACACCCACACACTCATGCTTCCACCATCGCATACACGTCTCTCTCCCGCTCCTTGTATCTATGTAGCTTTATCTTCCCTTCTTGAGACACGCCCTCTCAATCGTGCACACACACACTATCTCCTCATTTTAAGCTGATACCTATCGCACACACTACTTGTGTCTTTGTCACACATGCACTCCGTCCTCCTCCACTCTCCCTCTCTCTCACACACACATGGGCTTTTTGCAACAACTAGCAAGATGCCCATGCGTTGCACGGAACATCAAGATGCATTTGTATGAGTAGTTTATCTTGTGGGGGAAAAGGATGAACGAGGGAATACCTTATTTGCAAATGTGGAGAGGGGTGTGGGTATCTTTTTGCAAAATTGCCATAGTTTCCTTCCTATCAGTCAAATATAGATCGGACGGCCACACGATCATCACCGACAATGCTTTTTATAAGAGTAGGGATAAAAAATAGAGTTGGTCATGATGGTGGGCCTGCCATCCTGCAATGTAGGTCGTCCGATTTATATCTGACGGATAGGAATGAAAATATGGCAATTTACCCACACTCTTCACCACATTTGCAGATAAGGCCTTCCCTCGTTTATCCTTTTCTCCCACAAGATCTTGATGTTCCATGCAACGCACGGGCATCTTGCTAGTAAGAGTAGAAATTAGACATATACCACTTCTCAAATCTTGAAACCAACAACATTCCTCCCTTATCTCATCAAAACCGCCAAAGGAATATATTTTGAGTGAAACATAACATATTTTTAGTGATATACGTATTTCAAAACTAGACTTTTTTCTATCAAATCGGTGAATATGTATCAATCTACTTTGATCGTGTGGCAACGCATTGGCATATTGCTAGTAGTTATTATATCTTTTGGACACCAGACAAACGGTGGAGTACATATACGAAGAGAAGAGGCGCACGCACGCAGTCGGCCTCTCGCTGTCTCGCACACATGAGTGTTACGTAAAGGCGACGTTAACAAATAATCGTTAAAACCCTAGGTGCACGATTGCTACATTCGCGGGTACCGGGTACATGGTGGAGCACCTTTGTAGGAGTTGATGGTCGGGACCACAGGTGAATGACTTGGAGCGCGGTGGCTCGCCAGTTGCCACAGATCGAGTAGCCACGTTTAAAATATCATTTTTAGCGGGGTTAAGAGTTCCGATTTTCAATGGCACGTTATAAGTAGTAAGTAGTTTTTAGAATGACTGGTATGGAGCGAAAATGGAATTCATAGTACTATGTACCTCCTTGGCGTACGGTTGTATGGGTTTATGTTACGAGATGTTGAACCTGGTAGTTCTAGGGAAAATACTATGGTTTAGATTTAGATGCTAGTTTTCAGTAATCGGAAGGGGAAACCCTTCTTTCATTAAAAAAACTACTACCTCCATTCTGGTTTACTAGTCCCCATCGTACTTTGGGTCAAAGTTTGTCCACGAATTTTACTTGTAAAATGTGAATGGAAAACGAGATTTTGTTATACCCAAACAAAAAAGGATTGGAGGGAGTGATTGCTCTGACACGGACGCGACCTCTCATAGCGCAGGCATTGAACCGGGGCGCCGGGCAAGAGGGCCGCACTCGCTGCAGGCCCGGCTGAGCACGCCTCCTCGCCGCGTGCAACCAGCTTAAGACTGCCCCACCTGCCTTCATTGAATCCGCGCATGTGCCGGCAACATGTCCTTCCATGAGCCGGCAGGCATTTTAGAACACAAAGAATGACTAAAATATACTCTTTTAGTTCTAGACGTATTTTAGTTCTATACACAAAGAATGACGTCCGGAAATACTTGTCATCAAAATGAATAAAAGAGAATGTATCTAGACGTATTTTAGTTCTAGATACATCTCTTTTTATCCATTTTGATGAAAAGTATTTTCGGACGAAGGGAGTAATTAATTTACGCATGGTCTTGACTTGTTGTGCTCGCACTGGTAGCAGGAACTAGTAGAGGTTTTTCTTTATTTATATCTCTCCTCACATTTTTTTTGGCTTTGAAGTGAATCATGGCTGTGGACATTATGTATGAATGTGCAGATATCTGTGAACATGAGTTTGATGTGGAAGTTGAACATGGAATGTCGGGCTTGCGCGTGAACTATACCATGTCCAATGCTCGTCTGTTATTGTTTGGAAAGTAATAGTTGTTATTACATGACCCAAAAAAACATTTTGTGCCACATCAGTAGATGCACAGACATCACAACAGGCATGCTGACTGGATAAACATTTGAACCTAGCTATTATGAAGGAAATTTTGTATTGACAACAGTTTTAGATAGCAGGAGACACCTAGCCTGCTCTGCCTCTGCTAGCTTATTTCTGGCTTCTTCCATCTCTTCTTTGGCTTGGGTGAAGAGAGCATCTGATTGCTCTTTTCGCTTCTTCAGGAACTTGGCTACATTCTCAAGGGCTGCTGCACGCTTTCTTTCAGCCTTTACTAATGCCACGAGGACACGAACAGCTGACGACTCCACCTGGCTTGTGTGTAATCCAGCATCATCTGGGAATTTGCACCTTGTGTCTAATCCAGCATCATTAGGGAACTGGCACCTTGTGTGTAATCCAGCCTCATTTTGGAAACATGATCTCGAGGTTGACCATACTTCCCTCCTCGCAGGAACTGCATCCTGACATGAAGTTACTTCTTTTTTAGATCAATACTCAGAGAAACCTAGATCCATTTAGTAGAAGCCATATAAACAGAACTCGGAGAAGTGAATTCAAAAGGAAAAGAAATATAAAAATAGACTACAAGGTGAGAACACCCACTTCCTACATCAAGTTAAAAACGAAAGCATTAGGACGATTAAGACTCTTCTTATTACACATCGGAGAACACCACGCTTAAGAGAAACAGAAACTACAAAATATACACATCGAAGAACACGAGGCTAAACGAAAGTAATTGAAAGGGTGTTACTTACCAAAGCTCATTTTACAGGTTTGGTGTAGCTCCTCTTTAACTTGCCACGCTCCTTGAAGATGTCCCGAATATCCCGTGTTTGGTCTTCATTGCTCCTCTGCATGTTCACACTCGTGGTTTTAAAATCTCAACATGGCAAGAAAAATACTACTAGTAATACTCACTCATCTTGTGGGCAATATTAAAGCACTCGTCTGCCATGTTAGAGCATCTCCAACAGAATCACAATGGGCGGCGCTTTTAAAAAGCGTTTACAATGCTGAGATCGAGAAGTAGATACTAGAGAGTAGAGGATAGTTCTCACCATAGATAGATAAAAAAGATACCCATACCCCTCTCTAGATTTGCAAATAAGGCCTTCCCTCGTTCATCCTTTTTTCCCACAAGATAAACTACTCATACAAATGCATATTGATGCGTGCAACGCATGGGCATCTTGCTAGTTCTAAAAACCTTTCCATCATTTGCCACACTGCTTGTTGCAGATGAAAAACCTACCCAAGCACAGCGCGATACAGGAGCGACGCACAATTACAGGCTGATATTCTGTTGGACAATGGAGGCTATAACCATTACTTTTACGGGAACAATAGCACCCAGGAAAATTGAAGGGTAGGTATGAACAAAATTGGAATTGCACATGTACTGCTGAGTGATTCAATACACACATTACCAATCTAGGAGGAGAGCGATGGTCACGGCGGCCTATGTGAGTCCTGGTCGGCAACGGGAGTCAGTTCATTGTCCACGACAGTGGTACTTCTGCGCTTGGCGTCGGCTTCCGGGAAACAGATCCAAGACCATGGAAGACGACGCCGGGGAAGAGGCTCCGTCTACGACGACGACGGTAGACCGGCTCCAGTGCGGCGTATGAGGTCGTCGATGAGGCAGATGCACTGCGGTGGACGAGTGTGCCGATGTAAAGGGGAGGAGCACGAAGGCTGCGGTGCCGTGGAGAAGTCTATTTTGCGGTGGGGACAGAAAATGGGGAGTATTCAGGTGTACTACTCTGGGGGCCGGGGTGGGGCTGGCTGGGTAGGGTGAAGCTGAAGTTACGAAAACAACCCCTACCAAGCATCGTCCGTAGGCCTGTTCCGAAGGCTATGATGGTAACTTCCCACTGCTCGAATCAGGGTCGCGGGAGATTTTCCTGCCGACCTCAAAATTTTGTGACACTAGACTCCCCGTGTGGCGTGTTGAGTGATTCGGCTAAGCAACTAGCGAGTAGTAGTAGTAAACTCTGCATATTAGGTTTGACCGAAGTCAAACTTCCTAAAGTTTGACCAAGTTTATATAAAAATATAAACATTTACCATAACAAATAAGTATGATGTGGAAGTACATTCAATAATGAATCTAATGGTATTTATTTGTTATTGTATATGTTAATGTTTTTTGTTATAAGCTTTCTGAGAGTTTACAAAACTTGACTTTGACCAATGCTAATACGCGGATTAAAATAAAAACAGAGGGAGTACACATTTGTTTTCTTAGTTTGTAGTGAACTAATCATTTGTTGAAATTGTGAAATAAATATATTAGGCTATTGACTTCGAATGTAATGGTCTATACAATTCAATAGTTACAATCATTGTCGAACCCCAAGATGTATACAAGGTCTATAGTACTTCACAGCATGCTCAAACTCACATAATCCCAGTCAAATGAGAATCTATATGCATTTCATAGTTATTACTTTGTAGGATGCAACAAAAACAACCAAAACTCTACATCAGCCATTATAGAAGCAACATTTTGACATATCCCATTGTGTGAATGAAACGTGCAGAGAGAGCTTTTGAAGATGGAGCAGATAGGGCGGGAAAGATTGTATGTATGTGGACGAGAGAGTAGGAGACAAACCTAACGAGACAGAGAGAGAGAGAAAGAGAAAGAGAGAGGAAGAAGTTAGGTCTGTGAGAAAGATGGAGACATGTAATATACATGATTCTATATACGTGGAAGGAGAAGAGACAACATGTTTGATGAGAGAGCTGGAAAAACACAGACGAGAGGGGAAGGATCTCATGGGTTGAGGGATTGACAATTTTGTGCGGGGGAGAGAGGGATTGGTAATTTTGTGCAAGAGAGAGAGAGAGGGTAGGGGGAGGAGTCAGTCAGCCGTCGTCACATCACCCTGCTTCCAAATGACCCCGCATTCTCTAGCGCGGTGTGGTCGCCGTCTTCGATCTGCTCGATGCCCTCTTTGAAGATTGAGGTGTTGTGCATGTTGGGGTGCAAAGAAGCACAAGCGAGAGTGGTCGCCGTATAACCTTGGATGGGGATGAATTGTGTGCTCGGGGGAGTGTGTGTGTGTTGTGCTATGTGTGTGTGTGTGTGTCAGATATTGAGCGAAAACAAACCTAAGGAGAGAAATGGGTATTCACGAAGAGATTGTGCGGGCCTTGAGGTGGGCAGGGGCCGAGTGACGGTGTCAAAATGTGCGCATTGATGCATATGTTGCATGCGATCGTGCGAGGGACGGACGAATCGAGAGAGATGGTTGTTGTGTTACGGATGCTCCTCTCTCTCTGTCTGTCTGTCTGTCTGTCTCTCTCTCTCTCTCTCTCAAAAACACACACACACACACAAGTAAACTAGAAGACCGTTCTCTCATGTATACACAACGTATGGGCATCTGTCTATGTCTCACTCATGCATGATCATTTGCACATTCACACCTCTCTATGTCTGTATCACACGCACACCATCTCCACATTGCCCTTCCGCCACAACACACATATGGACACATACACACGTTTTCTCACAGTCACACACACAAAATAAGTATTAGAAAAAACTAGGGCACACCTAAAACGTCCAAATCCAAATAAACACAAACTGGAGCTAAATTCAAATATATGGAAATATTGCAGCGTCAAGAACTTTCCCAGGGAAAAAAAGTTGAGTAATATTCGAGGATTGTTTTCACACACACAAAAAGGTTCGGTGGATGTCCTTCGAGCGCGACACGGTGACGCACCGTTCGATCGACCGCGCGGCCGCGGTTCACGCGCTTGCACAGGATTCTGTATCATCGTTGTGGTACTAACTTCAATTTTTTTTAATAAAAGCGCTGCCTAAGTCTAATGTTTACGTGTACTACTACCTTCGTCCTGGTTTATAGGTCCCCTTTGTAGTTTGTGTCAAATTTTGACTAAAGATTTAACTAACAAAATGTTAATGCATGTCACAAAAAATTATCTCATTGGATTCATATTTGAACATAGTTTTCAAAAATATAATGTTTGGTGATATGCGTGAACATTTTGTTAGTTTAATCTATGGTCAAAATTTGGCACGAAACACAATGGGGACCAATAAATCCGGATGGAGGTAGTAGTACGATTCTCTTTTAAGTTTGACCAGCCTCATATAAAACTAAAGTAAGCTCCCATACACGCACTCATCAATATGCCGCCGCCGGCGTTGCGCATGCCAGCGCCCGCCTGCTCCGGACAACAATTTCTCGCCCATCACCGCCGTGTTGCCGCCATCCCTGTGCCATGAAGCCGAAGGCTCACCCGCTCACGTTGTTTACAGTCCCTCCTCGCCATGCCGCCGCACTTCCAAGCATGCGAGCAGCTGGTGGAGCTGCGTCTATGCACGCAGCGTACGAAGAGGAGGATGAGCGCGTGCTCTAGCACGCCGGCAAGGAGGAACTAGCGTGTCATTGTAATCTCCGCCCACGCGGAGGAGGCGCGCATGGTGGGTGTCGCGGCAGAAGCCGGTCGCGCGCGCGTCGAGCCCGCAAACCGGGTGCGGACGCGGAATCTACCTTCGAGACCTTGAATGCCACGTGGATCCTGCAATCTGAAGGAGCAATTTGGGTCAGTCGACTCATGTGAGCCGTTTGATGCAACATGGATGGCTAGAAGGGCTTCTTCCACCTCTTCTGCCGTCTTCTTCCTTCACTCCGTCGAACTTCCTTCACAAATTGACTGACCCAAATTATACTACTAGTATGAACGTATTAAGTACAGTAGGAACACGAAGGTACGAGCAGTAGTACCAACTGCAAGAAGAACAGTGTAAGATATAGTACTAGTACTACTCTACGTACTAAAGAGTTCAAATAACGAGAAAGAACATAAAATAGTTCTGCTGGGGCCTCAGCACAACACACCCTTGAAAATAAACTAAGCAACTAGTCCGCTTGACACTGCAGTAGAACCAGCATGAGCGACGGCACTGCCACCTACTCGGAGTCCGAGTCCACGTCCTCGACTTCGTCCTCGTCCCTCTTCCTCTTCCTCTTCGCCGACGCTTCTTTGCTTGAACCGGACACTGGGCTCTGCTTCTTCATCCAACCCATGTAGATATTTAAACAAAGGTAGGCATCCATTGCTGCGTACAGGATGTGATCTTCATCTAATGTCTTCGACTCCCATGCATGATGAAACTCGTGATGAGGTTTCTTCAGTTTAGCATACGAAGGATCAATCATGGCTGCTGCCAGGGTCAGCATTGAAGGTTGAGAGGAGGACACCAGGCTTGCCTTCTGGAGATCGAAGGGCTGGCCTACAACGAGACCTATCTGACGCAGGACATCCCTGTCATTCTTAAAGCCTACAATAACGAATTTCACTCTTTTGTCCTTGAGGAAGTTCTTAAAATCCTGGCACTCAACGTCGTCATGGCATATGTGGTAGACCAAGCAAACATTATGTACGCAAACCTGGATCACGGCGGGCTTCTTCCTCTCTTCTTCCTTTAGATCCTTCTCTCGTCCCAGGACTGTGGTGTACTGAACATCTAGCCCAGCGACCCACTCATCCGTTGAACTGTTGAACATGCATAGGAAGCGAGCAAGCCATGCTTTCACCGTCGCGGATCCACGTATGTAGATGACGATGAACTGATCGCCGGTGATGGCTCTAACCTGGTACTCAGCAGCGACCATGGAGATTTGGGAGGCCATGGATTTTGGAGGAGGGTTAGGAGAAGTTGAACTGTTGTACCCCACAAAAATTGGGAGCGAACTAATGTGAAAGGACGGGACGACTGGGAGCGAATTGTTGTGAGGTAGAAGACGGGGACGAGTAGGGCGTGCGAATGGCGTGGGGTTGCTGGCTTGCCCGGTGGATAAATGGCTGCAAGCCCCCAAAGAGTTCTGAGAACTATGCGGGACCCACTAGATGTCATGTCTACTAGACCCATATCGTAGGCCTGACGGTATAGCTTCTGCCTGTTCACACGCCATGCCGGCGCGTGGATGCAACTTCACTTAATTCCGTCGACCATTGCGCCTCCCACGACCTTCGCCTCCCTCGCGCGGTCGCGCCCTTTGAGACTTCGACCGGCTATAAATGGGCAATTTTTTTGCCTACTCTGCATGCATGATACTCCCTCTGTCCTTTTTACTCCCGTCAACCGTTTGCAAAGTGTTTGACCAAATATATACTTTTTTTGAACACCACCTTATATTAATTAACCAGCCACACCAGTACACTCATTCGATACAATATTCACCACACAGGGCGGTACGTTATTTACAAGAATACCATCTAATCTATTGTCAAAGCTATACTTAGCGATTAAGTGTGCCACCTTATTGGCCGAACGGCTAATCTTTGACAATTGAAGATTGTTGATCAACTTCGAGATGCTCAACACTTTCATCTTCAGGTCACGCATAGCAGACCTGTCATAGTCCCCCGATGCAAGAGACGCTACCACAAAAGCGCAATCAGTCTCTAAAATTACATGATTATGAAGAGAAATACCTATGTAGAGACGGGCAATGCACGCCCTAAGCTCCGCTTCCTCCATGCTTTGACAGGCATCAATGAAATCCCACGACCAAATTTATACGAAAAATATCAATATCTACAATACTGATTATAATGAGTATAAGAACTATGTTTTATAATGAGTGTAAAAATATTGATTTGACATTGTGAATGTTGATACTTCCTCCGTCTAGGTGAGTAAGTCATCTTAGGCTGTGCACCGTGACCAAGGAGGAGGGGAAAACAAGAGACATTAATGTTTATTTGCTAATTAAATAGTATTGCATGCAATGAACTAACCACTGCATGTCATGTTTGATAGTCTCAGGTCATTAAAAGCATGCACAACCTCATCTCTTATTGGTTGATATGTCAAGAAACAAGAAACGAGGTAGAAGTTAATGCACCGCGCCTACGTGTTTTGGGATTATTTGGTTTTTGTAAGATGACTTACACACCTAGCTATTAGAGTACCACTACCTCCCTTCTAGTTTAAAGGGCTCGGCTCAAAAATTTCACCTACTCTTAGCAAGATAGTAGAGGCGGTGGAATAGTTTTTGAAGTCTGCAAAAGTACTCAACTAATGTTGTCGTTCTTCACAAAAAATGTGTTTACCAATGCATGCATGAACACTAGTTACTCTAACCCCCCTCTCTTCTTTAATTCTTTGCCACATCAGGATGTTTGCTATTCCCGTGTGCATGATACCAGCTAAGATACCACCATGATGGCCAGCCTTAATCATCGCAGGCAATAATTTAGTGCACCTTGAAATATGAACATGTGTGGGGCATGTATGTTTTTAATGACTTGAGACTATACCTAGCCCGGCATGCAAGATAACTTATTATGCACCGTTCCCCATACCTGTGTAACACTCCAAAAAAAATTTGATTTGGTTTTTAAAAATCTATATTTGATTTAAAGGAGGTTATTTGATTTTTTTAAGAAGGACTCTTCTTCTCAAATCCTTTTTATGACAAATATTTTTTTATTAGTCGTTCTCAATATTGTTGTTTGGTCTTGAGGGTTTTTCAGCATGTGTTGAGTTAACATAGAGAATCTTGGGTTTTCTTAATATTTCTTCTATTTTTTTAAAAAATATCCCCATGACTTATAGATTGATTCTTCCCCATTCAAAAATTTTCTCTTGCCATGACCTAGGTTGACAATTTTCTTCCAAAACCCACCCCTCTACTTTGGGTCAAGTCAAATATCCAACTCCAGCAAGTTTCAACCCATTTTTGATTTTTATTCTATTTATTTTATCCTCAAAACAATTTCTGTCTTTTATTTTGGACCTAGGTGACTTACAAAGGAACTACAAGATTTCTTTTGAGTTTTGCTCCCAAATAAACTCCCATGGCTAGTCCTTAGTACCCTCAACCTAGATCCATCAAGATCCACTGGTCCACAATTCAAATTTTTCAAAATTTGCTTGCTGCAAGTTTGGACCAGATTTGCCATTTTTGGTGAAATCCATAGTTTTTCTTCTCCTACAAATCTGAGATAAATCAGGCAGCCCCTAGATGCATTGAGAGGTCAACTCACCAAGGATCAACTCCAGAAAAATTTTCCACATGCCAAAAACATTTCATCGAACACCTGGCGTGCATTGTTTCTGTCAATATTTAGGAAGTTCAGAGATTCAGTGATGCAGTTCTGTCGTCAGTGTCGTTTCTTCAGAACTGCGGCGTCAATCTCACTAGTGTGCACGTTGGCGCCTTGCTCCCTGCTCCTTCTCCTTATCCAGTGCGCCGCACGATCGTTTGGATGGGTGCAAGCGTCGGTGTCGACGTGTCTTGCCAACGCCAGCGTCTTCTGCGGTGGCAGAACCACCCGTGGCGGCCAGCAGGGGCCAGCCCTGCCTTTAGGCACCGTCCAGCACCGCCCAAGCCACCAGAAACCTCCACGTGGCTGTCCGCTTGCCTGTGCGTGCTGCAGCACCATCACCGTGGCCTGAGAGATGCAGAGCGCGCCCTCTGCCGCCGCCGAGCCCGTGAGCCGTTCCGTCGAGGACTTGGAGTGTCGCCCAAGTCTGGCCAAGTTTAGCTATGGGATGAAGCCAGTGATCCAATCCGCAGCTGCCCCGACCACTAAAACCCCCGTTCGACCACTGCCTCGCCGTAATCACCACCGGAGTAATCCCGATCATGGCAACCGGCTCGGGACGGCTATAAATGGAAGCCTCGAGCTCGCCCTCGACCCAGAACCACTCCTCCACCTCTCCAGAGCCACTCCTAGCTACTAGGAAGACCTCGGGGAGGCCTTCTTCCCCGACTCCGGCCGCCCCGACCTGCTTCGGGCTCCGGCAAGATTTGCTCGAGTACGTGCACCCCCGCCTCTCAAACTGTACCAGTAACATCCTAGTGCACCCACTCCACTGATGGGCACCCCAATTTGAAGGTTCGAGCTCCCTTCAGAGATAACCATCCTCGCCCGAATCGCCGTCCGCCGGAGTGAAGGCCGCCATCAACGTGGTGCTCGCCGACGACCAAGTACACCACCCACCAACGCGGAATTGCCCCGTGAGTACAATCGTGCCCGTACCCCCTCTAGATCGCTTTCGATCGTCGCCGGCGACCACCGCGAACCTCGGGCGCCGGCGTATTCTGTTTTAGTTTTTAAACCTGACGGGTGGGACCCCCTCATCAGCTTTCTCTCTTTTTGAAACGTTTTCTGAAAACGCCTTCGGGCAAAATACACTTTCTAACTGAAACGCTTTTCTGTCTTTTTCTAAACTAGCCCCTGGGAGTTTTTTGTTTCATTACAGATGAGTCCCTGGACTAAAACCTTAATAACTTTTAAACAAAAGATGATTTGGAATTGATTCCCTTTTCTGACATCTTCATTTTTCTGTCTAGTTTTTTATCATATTTATTTGAAAAATGTTTGGAACAAGTTTTATGCACACACGGTATTTACGTTTGTGTGCGATTTCTTTATACCGTAGATACCGGAGGAGGTGACGGGACCGCAAACTTCACCGAGCTCGACTCCGACTACTCCGAACCAGGCAAGCATGTTTGAACCTTTGATATGATGAGTGTTTTGCATGTTTGCTTGAGTAGTGTTCTCATAGAATATGTTGATGTGCATTAGCGAATGTTATATTGCATGCAAGGTAAGCTATAAGTGAGCTTTGAAGTTTGGATGTGTTCATATGATGGTGAGATAACCGGATCATATGATGGCATGATAGGTTGCAAGCTGGTATTGTTGAAGCATGCCAGGATTATGTCAACCGTTTAACTCCGGTATTAATGTGGATCCAAGTCATGATCCCGTTCATCTCCTTTTTCTTACTACCACATGTCTTCTGCAACGAATACGGTCTAGTCAGTTACAAACCTCTTTCCTTGTGCACACCAAACAGAGGGGCCGTGATGAGGTTTCCATGGCCCTAGATTAAAGCCCGTCATCCAGTCAGGGGGCATGGGTGTTTCTGGTTGGGACCGAGAGGGGGGCACCCCTTAGAGCACGCGATATAAATTTGATCCCATCCTACTCGAGGTTGTGGCCTCCCCGTCTCAAAGTTTTTCTTGAACGTTGCCTAGGGTGATTCCTGGCAGCGGGATGTGGAATGGGTGTGTACTGGTTAGATGTGTTTCTTCTAAAATACCGTAAACGGAACTAGTCCTTTGTGACTACCGAAATCCGTTGGCTGTGGTTAAAGAGTACAAACTCTGCAGAGTCAAAACCATTCGAGTAACCGTGTCCACGGTCAAGGACTGTGATCATCATATCAGTGTCAGCGTCAGTCTCATCGTCAGTCTCATCGTCAGTCTCAGTGTCAGTTTCAGTTACAATCTCCGGTGAACAAACATGAGTGGTAAACCCGGCTGATTGTTAGTCCTGTGGATGGACTAACATGTTTATTATTACCGAGTATTTTCTTGGGATGATTTAAATTCTTGAGCTACTTGAATTCGAATGGTGAAATATAAGCCATTTATGTGATGCTGCTCAGACGTCCGACTGTGGCATTCTTGTTGTTTATTTTTGTTATAAGCCCTTTATGTGACGTCTCTCAAACGTCCGACTGTGGCATTCTTGTTGTTTATTTTTGTTATAAGCCCTTTATGTGATGTCGCTCAGACATCCGACTGTGGCATCCTTGCTGTTTATTTTTGTTATAAGCCCTTTATGTGATGTCGCTCAGACGTCCGACTGTGGCATCCATGTTAATTACTTTTGTCATAAGCCCTTTTCGAGATGTCGCGTAGATGTCCGACTATGGCACGCACTGTCATTTACATTTCAATATAAGCCCTTTATGTGGTGTCGCCCTGACGTCCGACTGCGGCATGTTAATTTATTTTTACCTGTCGAGGCGTCGCTTCAGACACCCAATCGGTCTTCAGTTGTTTTTATTGGGATTTCGGGAGGACTACCGCCTGACTTCCTTTTTATTTAACATGCCGTGCAAATTTATTATCCGAGTGTGCATTACTAATCTTCTCATGTGCATCATGTTTGCATTTGTTATATCTTATGTCCAAACTGTCTTGCGAGTACATTCAAAGTACTCACCTGGCTTGTTTATTTGGCCAGATATCGACGAAGGCGATCTTATGGATGAAGAGTACGATAGCGAGTCCGACGCCTAGAGGAGTCCCAGTCAGTCCCGTGCGATTCCTGGAATTGATCACTTGTATCATATACGCTTCCGCCACCCAAATAAATCACCGAGCCTCACTCCGGCGCTCGATGAGCTGTAAGATTTAGGAGTCATGTCACCCACGTCACTATGACATATCCACCACCACTTTTATTATGAGTCAGTAGTCATGCCACCATACCCCTTGTGTCATATCCGCCTTTATGTATAATAACGGTGTGCTTGTAATAAATTGTTGAACAACCTCAGCTCAACCTTGTATAATATGTAGTACTACTGGATTTCTGTATCAAGGATTTGTCTACTAGTAAGGAAGATTTTCCTATACTGGTCTTATACAAGGACGGTTTCTCAATAAATGTTTTACTGAAAAACCGGTCCTGACAAACTTGGTATCAGAGCCAGGCTGACTGTAGGAAGCCACTAGGTGCGATCGCTAATCGGTTATTAGCATAATCAATGCTTTTATTTATCTTTTTGCAAATGTAACAATTTTTCTGCTAGTCATCATAAATTTATGATTTGACTACTCAGAATTCTTGTCTACTTTTGTAGATGGCTGGCAGTGGCTGTGAGTCACAGGTGTTCGCTAATGTACCTGCGGGGTTTATCAAGCTTCTCGTCTCCATCACCAAAGTCGCGATCGGGCCATCGGCTCGTCCAGAGTTCACACTCTACCAGCACAAGATCAGCGACAGCTTGTCCATGCACCAGGCCGCGGTGCAATTCAAGGGAGGACATGCTAAGTCACATCGCTTCCGATTTGTGGGAAGGGCCATGCCTACGGAGAGGCATGCCATGCAGATGGCTGCCCGTGAGGCGATAGCTCGTCTCCCGGATGTTCTTCCTTCGATGAAGACTCGTCGCTACGCTACCTCCCTTTCCATGTGCCATACACATGTCACTATGCGTTCGCTTGCGCTAGGGGGGAGAGAGATGAGGCTATTGAGATGTTGGTTGAGTATCTCAAAGCTCTTGAGGCAGCTTTTGATAACCTCGTGGTTGACTTTGTGGCTACTCGTATGGACTTCGTGCAAGGCTGTTCCGCCAACAGGAGGGAGCTCCTCCACACAGCACCACCACTGACTTACGTCTCGTCCTCAGCATCCCATGCACCTACCATCTTTGCCAACGCTCGCCGCCTATCTACTCCTGAAGAGTTTGACCAAGTCATTGCTCCTACCCCAGTCAGAGCTGCACCACCTACCGCACCCGCACCAGCTTCTCAACTCAGTACTTCACGCCTGGAGCCTATTAGTGAGGAGGAGGTTGAGTCTCCAGCATCACTGGGTCTTACCCATGGCAGGCCGAGGGAAGTTCTTACCATCTCCGACTGAGTGTGCCTAGCAGCCGTGCGATGTACCAGCTTGTATGATATGTTTATATGTACATAGGTTTGGTGAGAAGTAGTTTGTGTGCGCATCATGTAGGATCTCGGAGAAGTGCACTAGCCTAAATAACATGTCAGGAATGTGTACGCACATCCTGAGTGATGTATTGTATAATTACTGCTTGCATGTAAGATATGTATTAAGCGGTCCTTCTCCATGCGCAATCAAGTATTTTCCTTGAAAAAAATCTTGGAGTCTTTAAAAATTCTGCCTTTGCAAAATTATTTATTTTTGCCACTCAGTTTTCTCATGGGTTCTGCAAAAATTACCCCAGAGTGGAGAATGCCTCGTCCCTGGACACGTTCCATGCCAAGTCCGCTGGAAGAAAATTATGGTACCCAGACAAGTAACAATTTCACACAGGGGCAGTCAAGTTACCAAGGCAGTGACACAACATTTTCTCAAGTATGCCGCCTTTATGAGCAAAGCCAGCAGCAACATCAAGAAATGATGAACCATGTTATCAATATGGGAAATCATCGTGGACCGTATCAGCAGCCATCCAAATTGTCTGAACTACAAAAGACACGTCCCCCAACGTTCTCTCACACTGATAGACCTCTTGAGGCCGATGATTGGCTTCGAGACATTGAGAGGAAATTAATTATTGCACAATGTTCGGACCGTGAGAAGGTACTATATGCAGCTCACTACCTCACTGGAGCAGCTGCGTCATGGTGGGAAAAATTTCCTACACATGCACCCCAATGAAAATAACATCACCTGGGAAGAATTTAAAGAGGGTTTTCGTGGGGCGCACATTCCTAGAAGCATTATGAAGATCAAGAAAAGGGAGTTTGATGACCTCAAGCAGAGAAGCATGACAGTGACTGAGTACAACAGTCAGTTTACTCAATTATCTCGTTATGCCAACGAAGAGCATATGACTGAAAATAAAAAGATGGAAAAATTTCTGGACGGTCTGGCACCAGCACTTAAATGCCAGCTGGTCGTACACACCTTTCCGGATTTCAACACACTTGTGGACAAAGCCATTACATTGGAAAATGAGCGCCGCAGCTTGGAGGATTTTCGCAAGCGCAAAAGGGATCATACTACTCATGCTCGCAGCAATCGGAGCAAGACTGATTTTCAGAAAGGTGGATCAAACAAATCCACGATAAATGTTCCCCGCCCAAACAAAAAAATTCATGCAAGGGACAAGGATTTTACATATCACCCAGGTGTTACTTGCTACGCTTGTGGAGAGGAAGGACACTATGCCAAACAGTGCCCAAAGCCAAGAAACTCGGCCCCCAAGACAAACAAACAATGGTAATAATTCAACACCCAAGCGAAACAACTTAAACCCCAATAACAATCACAAGAAGGGTCACTTGAACCATGTGACCAAGGAGGAAGCACAGAATGCTCCGGATATCGTACTCGGTATGTTCCTTGTCAACACAATACCTGCCACGGTTTTGTTTGATTCTGGAGCTTCTCACTCGATCATTTCAAAGAAATTTGCTTTGCAACATGATTTTTCGATGCTTCCCTTGGAAAAATCCATGATCATCAAGTCCCCCGAGATTAAGCAAATCACTCAAAGTTACTGCCAAGGTGTGGTTATTGAGTTTGAGGGACTAAAGTTTCAGGCAAACCTCATTGTATTGGAAAAAAAGGACTGGATGTTATCCTAGGAATGGACTGGTTAACCACCAACAAGGGATTTATCAACTGCTTCAATCGAACTGTAATTCTTACCCATCATCATGGGAAGACGATAAAACTTGCAGCTCAAGAAAGACCAATGTCACGGCAACCAAAGTTGAACAAGGTGGACGTTTCGGAGTTAAGAAAAGTTCCAGTGGTATGTGAGTTCCCTGACGTATTTTCCGAAGAACTACCAGGCATGCCATCAGACCGGGAGATAGAGTTCATCATTGAACTAGCACCTAGAACCACCCCCATTTACAAGAAACCCTATAGAATGGCACCCTCTGAATTGGTAGAATTAAAGAAGCAAATAAAAGAATTACTGGACAAAGGATTTATACGAGCCAGCTCCTCACCTTGGGGATCACCAGTTTTATTTGCCAAGAAAAAGGATGGGACACTGAGATTATGTATCGACTATCGAGCAATCAACATGGTCACCATCAAAAACAAATATCTGATACCACGGATAAATGATTTATTTGACCAGCTCGCGCAAGCTAAGGTTTTCTCAAAAATTGATTTAAGGTCGGGGTATCATCAATTAAAAGTACGAACAGAAGATATCCCCAAGACAGCATTCACCTCCAGATACGGACTATATGAATTTACAGTAATGCCGTTTGGACTGACCAATGCCCCCGCATATTTTTTCCACCACATGAACAAAGTATTTATGAAATTTATGGACAAATTTGTTGTGGTGTTCATTGATGATATTCTAGTATACTCCAAGACACAAGGTGAACATGCTGAACATCTCAGGGTTGTACTGGGAGAATTAAGGAAACATCAATTATACGCCAAATTCAGCAAATGTGAATTTTGGTTAAGATCGGTTGGTTTTCTAGGCCATGTATTGACCCAAGAAGGTGTTGCCGTAGACCCAGAAAAGGTCAAGGTCGTACTTGGCTGGAAACCACCAGCCAACGTAACGGATGTATGAAGTTTCCTAGGAATGGCTGGATATTACCGAAGGTTTATTGAAGGGTTCTCCACCATAGCAAAACCAATGATACAGTTACTCAAGAAGGATAAGAAATTTGTATGGACTGAAGCTTGCGAGAAAAGTTTCCAAGAACTCAAAAGGAAATTAACAACAACACCAGTATTGGTTGTGCCAGACATACACAAAAGTTTTGAAGTGTATTGTGACGCATCCAGGAAGGGCCTCGGATGCGTATTAGTGCAAGAAGGCAAAGTAGTCGCATACACTTCCAGGCAACTATGGAAGCATGAAGAAAATTATCCTACTCATGACTTGGAGTTGGTAGCAGCCATTCATGCACTCAAAGAGTGGAGGCACTTTTTGATCGGAAATCGTTGTGAAATATATACGGACCATAAAAGCCTCAAATATATTTTCACACAACCAGAACTCAATTTACGACAACGGCGCTGGTTGGAATTAGTGAAAGATTATGATGTTGGCATTCACTACCATCCGGGAAAGGCGAATGTAGTGGAAGATGCTCTTAGTCAAAACCCCAGTTCGGGCAATGACGGTCTACCAAACTTCAGACCGGAATTTCAGCAGGAGTTCGCCAAACTCAACTTGGTGATGGTCACGGAGGGCAATGTGTCAAATTTGGAAATATAGCCTACCCTAATGGAACAAATTAAGGAGGCTCAGCATGGACACCCCAGCATCGAAGGCATAAAAAGAAAAGTGAGTTTGGGCAAGGCCTCAGAATTGGTCATAGACGATAAGGGAATATTATGGTATGGAGACAGACTTTGCGTACAAAATATGGAAGACCTCAAATAGCAAATTCTAGCAGAAGGCCACACCGCTCCATATTCAATCCATCCCGGAGGGACCAAAATGTACAAGGATATTCAGGAAAACTTTTGGTGGCACGGTATGAAAAGGGATATAGCCACATTCATTGCATGTTGTGATTCATGTCAGCGCATTAAAGCCGAGCACCAAAAACCAGCAGGACTATTACAGCCAAACAAGATACCTGAGTGGAAATGGGACGAAATTGGAATGGATTTTATTGTCGGACTACCTCGGTCATGATACGGAAATGATGCCATATGGGTCATCATAGATAGCTTGACTAAGGTAGCACATTTCATCCCAGTAAAGACGACCCACACCTCTCAGAAGCTTGTCAAACTTTATCTCTCCCGTATAGTTTGTCTGCATGGGATCCCAAAGACAATAATATCTGACAGAGGCACTCAATTTGTCTCTAGATTTTGGGATCAATTACAACAAGCTCTGGGAACTCAACTGGTATTCAGTACAACATACCACCCCCAGGCTGATGGACAAACTGAACGCGTGAACCAAATTGTAGACGACATGCTGAGAGCATGTGTTCTCACCTATGGAACCAGTTGGGAAGAAAGCTTGCCATATGCCGAGTTCGCATACAACAACATTTACCAAGCCAGCTTACAAATGGCACCTTTTGAAGCATTGTACGGGCGGAGATGTCGTACTCCATTAAATTGTTCAGAAACAGGAGACAGTCGTATCTTCGGCCCAGTCATGCTCAAAGAAGCTGAGGAGAAAGTTACGCTAATTAGGGACCGACTCAAGACAGCTCAAAGCCGACAAAAGAGTTATTATGACCGAAAACATCGGGAAGTCAGCTTTGAACCCGGTGAATATGTGTACCTACGAGTATCTCCTATGAGGGGCCTGCAACGGTTCAAAGTTAAAGGAAAGCTAGCACCAAGATTTATCGGACCCTTCTGTGTAGTTGCGAGAAGAGGCACAGTAGCCTACCAGCTAGACCTACCCGAAGAGTTGTTAGACGTCCACGACGTGTTCCACGTCTCATAGTTGAGGAAATGTGTAAGCAACCCAGAGAAGCATGTATCTCATTAGGGCATTGACGTGCAACCAGACCTCACCTATAGGGAACATCCAATAAAAATATTGGAGGAGTCTGAAGGGAGAACCCGTCAGAAAACAATTAAGTTTGTCAAAGTTCAGTGGAGCAATCACATCGAGGACGAAGCAACATGGGAAAGAGAGGATTTTCTTCGGACAGAGTACCCACACCTCTTTGAGGATCAGCTGAAATCTCGGGGACGAGATTTTTCCTAAGGGGGTAGGTGTTGTAACACTCCAAAAATTTAGAGCACCTTGAAATATGAACATGTGTAGGGCGTGTAAGTTTTTAATGACTTGAGACTATACCTAGCCCGGCATGCAAGATGACTTATTATGCACCGTTCCCCATACATGTGTAACACTAAAAAAAATTGATTTGGTTTTTAAAAATCTTTATTTGATTTAAAGGAGGTTATTTGAATTTTTTTAAGAAGGACTCTTCTTCTCAAATCCTTTTTATGACAAATATTTTTTATGAGTCCTTCTCAATATTGATTTTTGGTCTTAAGGGTTTTTCAGCATGTGTTGAGTCAACACAGAGAATCTTGGGTTTTCTTAATATTTCTTTTATTTAAAAAAAATAAAAATAAAATATCCCTATGACTTATGGATTGATTCTTCCCCATTCAAAATTTTTCTCTTGCCATGACCTAGGTTGACAATTTTCTTCCAAAACCCACCCCTCTACTTTGGGTCAAGTCAAATATCCAACTCCAATAAGTTTCGACCCATTTTTGATTTTTATTCTATTTATTTTATCCTCAAAACAATTTCTGTCTTTTATTTTGGACCTAGGTGACTTACAAAGGAACTACAAGATTCCTTTTGAGTTTTGGTCCCAAATAAACTCCTATGGCTAGTCCTTAGTACCCTCAACCTAGATCCATCAAGATCCACTGGTCCACAATTCAAATTTTCCAAAATTTGCTTGCTGCAAGTTTGGACCAGATTTGCCATTTTTGGTGAAATCCATAGTTTTTCTTCTCCTAAAAATCCGAGATAAATCAGGCAGCCCCTAGATGCATTGAGAGGTCAACTCACCAAGGATAACCTCCAGAAAAATTTTCCACATGCCAAAAACATTTCATCAAACACCTGGCGTGCACTGTTTCTGTCAAAATTCAAAAAGTTCAGAGATTCAGTGATGCAGTTCTGTCGTCAGTGTCGTTTCTTCAGAACCGTGGCGTCGATCTCACCAGTGTGCACGTTGGCGCCTTGCTCCCTGCTCCTTCTCCTTATCTAGTGCGCCACACGATCGTTTGGACGGGCGCAAGCGTCGGTGGCGACGTGTCTCGCCAATGCCGGCGTCTTCTACGGTGGCAGAACCACCCGTGGTGGCCAGCAGGGGCCAGCCCTGCCTTTCAGCGCCGTCCAGCACCGCCCAAGCCACCAGAAACCTCCGCGTGGCTGTCCGCTTGCCTGTGCATGCTACAGCACCATCACCGTGGCCTGAGAGGCGCAGAGTGTGCCCTCTACCACCGACGAGCCCGTGAGCCGTTCCGTCGAGGACTTGGAGTGTCACCCAAGTCTGGCCAAGTTTAGCTATGGGATGAAGCCAGTGATCCAATCCGCAGATGCCCCGACCCCTAAAACCCCCATTCGACCACTGCCTCACCGTAATCACCACCGAAGTAATCCCGATCACGGCAACCGCCTCAGATCGGCTATAAATGGAAGCCTCGAGCTCGCCCTCGACCCAGAACCACTCCTCCACCTCTCCAGAGCCACGCCTAGCTACTAGGAAGACCTCGGGGAGGCCTTCTTCCCCGACTCCGTCCGCCCCGATCTGCTTCGGGCTCCGGCCAGATTTGCTCGAGTGCGTTCACCCCCGCCTCTCAAACTGTACCGGTAACATCCTAGTGCACCCACTCCACTAATGCGCGCCCTAATTTGAAGGTTGCAGCTCCCTTCGGAGAGAACCATCCTCGCCCGAACCACCGTCCGCCGGAGTGAAGGCCGCCATCGTCGTGGTGCTCGCTGACGACCAAGTCCACCACCCACTGACGCGGAATTGCCCCACGAGTACAACCGCACCCGTACCCTCCTCTGGACCACTGTCGATCATCGCCGGCGACCACCGCGAACCTCGTATTCTGTTTCAGTTTTAAAACCTGATGGGTGGGACCCCCTCGTCAGCTTTCTCCCTTTTTGAAACGTCTTCTGAAAACGCCTTCGGGCAAAATACGCTTTCTAACGGAAAGGTTTTTCTGTCTTTTTCTAAACTAGCCCCTGGGAGTTTTCTGTTTCATTACAGATGAGTTCCTCGACTAAAACCTTAATAACTTAAGATGATTTGGAATTGATTCTTTTTCTGACATCTTCATTTTTCTTTCTAGTTTTTTTATCATATTTATTTGAAAAATGTTTGGAACAATTTTTATGCACACACGGTATTTACGTTTGTATGCGATTTCTTTATACCGTAGATACCGGAGGAGGTGACGGGACCGCAAACTTCACCGAGCTAGACTCCGACTACTCTGAACCAGGCAAGCATGTTTGAACCTTTGATATGATGAGTGTTTTGCATGTTTGCTTGAGTAGTGTTCTCATGGCATGTGTTGATGTGCATTAGCGAATGTTATATTGAATGCAAGGTAAGCTATAAGTGAGCTTCGGAGTTTGGATATGTTCATATGATGGTGAGATAACCGGATCATATGATGGCATGATAGGTTGCAAGCTGGTATTGTTGAAGCATGACAGGCTTATGTCAACCGTTTAACTCCGGTATTGATGTGGATCAAAGTCATGATCTCGTTCGTCTCCTTTTTCGTACTACCACATGTCTTCTGCAACGAATACGGTCTAGTCAGTTGCAAACCTCTTTCCTTGTGCATACCAAATAGAGGGGCTGTGATGAGGGTTCCATGGTCCTGGATTAAAGCCCGTCATCCAGTCAGCGGGCATGGGTGTTTCCGGTTGGGACCGACAGGGGGGCACCCCTTAGAGCGCGTGATATAAATTTGATCCCATGCTATTCGAGGTTGTGGCCTCCCCGTCTCAAAGTTTTTCTTGAACGTTGCCTAGGGTGATTCCTGGCAGCAGGATGTGGAATGGGTGTGTACTGGTTAGATGTGTTTCTTCTAAAATACCGTAAACGGAACTAGTCCTTTGTGACTACCGAAATCCGTTGGTTGTGGTTAAAGAGTACAAACTTCGCAGAGTCAAAACAACTCGAGTAACCGTGTCCACGTTCAAGGACTGTGATCAACATATCAGTGTAAGTGTCAGTCTCATCGTCAGTCTCAGTGTCAGTTTCAGTGACAATCTCCGGTGAACAAACATGAGTGGTAAACCCGGCTGAATGTTATTCCTGTGGATGGACTAACCTGTTTATTATTAGTGAGTATTTTCTTGGGATGATTTAAATTCATGAGCTACTTGAATTCGAATGGTGAAATATAAGCCGTTTATGTGATGCTGCTCAGACGTCCGACTGTGGCATTCTTGTTGTTTATTTTTGTTATAGGCCCTTTATGTGATGTTGCTCAGACGTCCGACTGTGGCATTCTTGTTGTTTATTTTTGTTATAAGCCCTTTATGTGATGTCGCTCAGACATCCGACTGTGGCTTCCTTGTTGTTTATTTTTGTTATAAGCCCTTTATGTGATGTCGCTCAGATGTCCGACTGTGGCATCCATATTAATTACTTTTGTTATAAGCCCTTTTTGAGATGTCGCGTATATGTCTGACTATGGCACGCACTATCATTTACATTTCAATATAAGCCCTTTATGTGGTGTCGCCCTAACGCCCGACTGCGGCATGTTAATTTTTTTTACCTGTCGAGGCGTCGCTTCAAACACCCAATCGGTCTTCAGTTGTTTTTATTGAGATTTCGGGAGGACTACCGCCTGACTTCCTTTTTATTTAACATGCCGTGCAAATTTATTATCTGAGTGTACATTACTAATCTGTTCATGTGCATCATGTTTGCATTTGTTATATCTTATGTCCAAACTGTCTTGCGAGTACATTCAAAGTACTCACCTGGCTTGTTTATTTGGCCAGATATCGACGAAGGCGATCTTATGGATGAAGAGTACGATAGCGAGTCCGACGCCTAGAGGAGTCCCAGTCAGTCCCGTGCGATTCCTGGAATTGGTCACTTGTATCATATACGCTTCCGCCACCTAAATAAATCATCGAGCCTCACTCCGGTGCTCGATGAGCTGTAAGATTTAGGAGTCATGTCACCCACGTCAATGTGACATATCCACCACCACTTTTATTACGAGTCAGTAGTCATGCCACCATACCCCTTGTGTCATATCCGCCTTTATGTATAATAACGACGTGCTTGTAATAAATTGTTGAACAACCTCAGCTCAACCTTGTATAATATGTAGTACTACTTTATTTCTGTATCAAGGATTTGTCTACTAGTAAGGAAGATTTTCCTATACTGGTCTTATCCAAGGGCGGTTTCTCAATAAATGTTTGACTGAAAAACCGGTCCCGACAACCTGCAGGAAGCCCGTTTGTCTCCAAATCTTTTCCTCTCCATGTGTGGAAACAATATGCCTGCCAAACTCTCCTTCTCCCTCCGGCGGTCCCACCACTCCACCCCGTGTGAAAAAATCTGCATGCATGACTCTTCTCCCCCCACGCTCGTCCAATCCGTTGTGACCAGCAATATTTCCACCCCTTCGCTCCCCCGTAATTTACTACAACAAATATGTCCACGTAACTTCTACTTAACTTCAGGTGCATTGGGTCACTGACATAATGGCCCAGCAGTGTACTGGCCCACATGTCAGTGACGCAACTGGACCTGCAGTTAAGTCAGTGCAGCTCATTCCATATCTTATGTAGGTGTGCCATTGCTCGATATAAATAATGCGCCTCCCACGACATCGCTATCTCCTCCACCTCACGTTCACGTTCATCGCTATCTCCTCCCCCTCCCTCTCACGTCGACCACCATGGCATCGCCCCTCCCAAGCCCTAGGAGCCCCTCGCTGCACCGCGCGGACGGTCACGCGTCGCCGTTCCATTCCTCGCCGCCACTAGTCGAGGAGGACGCGTCGGCGTTCCGCTCCTCGCCGCTATGCGACGCTTCGCCGTTCCGTTCCTCGCCGCCACTAGTCGAGGAGGAAGCGTCGGTGTTCCTCTCCTCGCCACGACGTGACGCGTCGCCGTTCCGTTCCTTGCCGCCACTAGTCGAGGAGGACGCATCGGTGTTCCGCTCCTCGCCGCGACGCGTTGAGGTGGACGCGTCTGCGTTCCCAATCTCGCCAGCACACGCGTCGGGGGACGCGTCGGCTCCCCGCTACGAGGAGAACCCCGCGCCGCCCGCCGAGCCCCCCAGCCTTGAGGAGCTTTGGAAAGAAATGGATGTCGCCTTGTGGGAGGCTTTGCCTCCAGCAGAGCGCGCCAAAATAGAGGCGGAGAAGAAGGCTGAGGAAGAGAAGCGCACCGCACAACAAGCTTTCTGGGAGATATATGTCGCGTCTGAGAGAGTCAAGCAATTGGTTCTTTGGCAGAAGGCTCGTGCGAGGGCCGTGAGGGTGGCAGAGGACGCCCGTGCCGACGCCCTGAGTGCAGTCGGGCCCAAGCGCCTCATCTACGCTTGGCGGTACGTGGACCGGGTGCACGCTTCTAGCCATGAGGAGTACCTGTTGGCGCCGGATCACCACATCGGTGAGATCGCACTCGCCTGTCGGCAAGCCGCCAATCAGCACTCGCGAGTTGCGAGGCTGAGGAAAGAGGCGTTGTGTCGGTGCGCTGGGAAACGGCCGCGCACCAGGGCACTCGTGGCGCACCGCAAGCGCTCCTGCGAGCGATGTGGCTCTTAGGAGGAGTATAATTTTTGTTTCGTAAGGCAATCTCATTTGTTTTGGGACGAAAATGATAAATCCCGAATGTTCAGGAATTTTTAGCGTCCTTAATTAAGTATGTAAAAGGGAAAGTTTGGAAACGTTGTGTATTATTACGCATTTTGCAAGTACGTGCATATAGCACAAACTTTACTATATACTATCGGACTACACGTCTCTCTCGATATATGCTTGCAGACTATGCTACTCCCTCCATCCAGGTCAATAAGTCATCTTTGGTTGTGCACGGTGACCAAGAAGGAGGGAAGACTTGTACACCTAGACGGAGGGAGTACTACTATTACTTATGTACGTGCAAATGCACGTTTTAACATTACGATGCGGTTTTTGTAAAAGTAGAAAAACAGCACTAGTCAAGCTTGTGAAACGATTCAATGCAAAACAAATGCAAAAATGCTCGTTTGATTGTTTACTTTTAGCTTCCTTCTCTGTGGTTATTTCTCTGTCGTACTTTGTACGGAGCATCTCACTGGTCGGAAAGGCATGCAAATTCCCAAACAGCTTCCTACACCATGTATCGAATTTTTTGCCTAACAAGTTGTGCCATGCAATTGGAATTTCAACTTGAGTACTACTACTAGTAGGAGTACTAGGGGCCAGTTCTTTTATGCTTCTAGATTAGTAATCCCATAACTAATACCTCCGTCCTGGTTTATTGGTCTCCATTGTAATCTGTGTCAAATTTTGATCGTAAATTTAACTAATGAAATGTTAGTGCATGTCACATGCACTACTCCATCCGTCTAGGTGAGTAAGTCATCTTAGGTTGTGCACCGTGACCAAGGAGGAGGAGAAAACGAGAAACGGTAATGTTTATTTGCTAATTAATAGTATTGCATGCAATAAACTAACCACTACATGTCGTGTTTGATATCTCAAGTCATTAAAAGCATGCACACTCTTTATCTCATTGGTTGATATGTCAAGAAACAAGAAATGAGGTAGAAGTTAATGCACCACGCCTAAGTGTTTTGGGATTATTTGGTTTTCGTAAGATGACTTACACACCTAGATGCACCGCGCCTAAGTGTTTTGAGTAAGATTTTATCAGTTAAATCTTTGGTCAAAATTTAGCACAAATTACAGTGGTGAGGAATAAACCAGGACGGAGTAGTAGTTTAGAAGCCCAAATAAATGAGTGAGGCGCCTTATTGTTACTCTCCACTGTGACTAGTCTTGTGGGAAAAGCTGGGGAAGCCTCCAAAAGAACTGGCCCTAGGAGTAGTAGCTAGGGATCGAGTGTGGGAGATAAACCGGAGAAAGTAAATGCAGAGAGATGAAATGCAAAAAAGATGGAGGGATGTGATGGTTGCTTGTCCGTTTATTTTATCAGGCCATTTATTACTGGGAGTGGTTGGGTTTTGTGATATGACGACTTTACTGCCGCGCCACGAGCGGGGTGAGAGGTGAGACTCCCGTGCAGCGCCGCCCTCTACAATTGTACTATATCGGTTGTGGTTTATTAGTCCCCCATTGAATTTGACTGAAGATTTAACTGACAAAATGTTAGTGCATGTCAACAAAAATTATATCATTGGATTCGTATTTGAACATAGTTTTGAATGATACAATTTGGGTGACATGCATCAGTATTTATCGTACTATATATAATATTAGTTCAATTTTTGGTCATACTAATCTATAGTAGTAAGGTGCCCGTACGTTGCACCGAAGAGTGAAATGCATTGATCGGGGAGTTGTTTAATTTGACAAAGGATGTGGGGGTCATCTCATGGTTAATGGGTATCGATAGGTTTCTTCGGATATTATCTCATCTCTAGAGCTCACAAACATCTGGGTGAAATAGATAAAAAGGTATCTTTTGCAAACAAAAGCGTTCAACTGTTCAACCTGCATCCAAAACTTGTGAAGAAATAACACTTGTTGTGCTTTGCAAGAAATGATCTTTAAGAATTAGTTTTTGAGTATCGATTGTTATACATGTTGGCTACAGATGACGTGGCACTTTCTTATAGTCAATAGTTGGCTATACTATTAAGTAATATTAACCATGCCCTTATACACCTAGACAGAGGGATTAAATCATGATGACTTGCAAGGGGGCAGAGGAGATGTAAGAAATGGTTCATCGTAAGTCTTCCACCATTACTGTAGTAAAAATTCATACATGGAAGATTCTAGACTAAACCATAAACGGATACACTTTTATTCATGCGTGATACTCCAATAGAGAAAGATCATGCATGGAAGTCTCCACATGCTTAGACAGCGGATTACATTGAGCGAAGACTAATGATCAACATTTAACTTGATAATGCGTATTTTTTAGAAGAACAGGGAGGCTCCTCCCCGGTTCCATTTTGTGATATGAAACCCAAAGTGTCTTATATCAGCTCACTGAGAGGAGCAGTTCAAAGGAAGGACTGCGGCCAAAGCCACTCAAGTTTAACGACAAGCTTACAGAATCAAAAGCGGCAGAGACACGAGCCATAAGCGCCCACACACACTACATGTTTTCTAAGTGCACTTGATAATGCTTATGTCCAGGTGAACCTCCTTGGAGTCCCCGTGCACCGAGTTGGCGGGTAAAGGATGGAACGGATGCCATGGGTTTTCCAAGTCCACATTGGCGGGATAGTCCCAGCTCCCCAGAGGCCAAGTCTGTCCGTTGAGGCCGGTGTCGCCTCCCACGCGACCCGGAGGGGTAGTAACATTGACCACGCACCCGTACATCTACCTCGTGTCAGTGTAAGCGTCAGCGGCGACCCCCCCTGACGCACATTACAGAGATGGGGCGGCGGCCTGCGCAGGCCTTGTCGGTGCCCATGATCAAGAGGAAGACGATGCCGTCCTCCTCCGAGACTAGCAGGCGGCGGTCATCCTCCAGCGACTCCGGCATGGTGAACCGGTAGCACGTGTCATACTTGATGTTCTCCGCCAAGGGCCAGCAGTGACCGCTACACGCATCCGTGAGGTGATGCACCATGTCTGTCGGCGAGCCACAAAACGGCATCAGGCACTCATAGCACTGGACGAAGGGCTCCTTGGAGGCATCGAACAGGTCGTCCATGAAACGGGAGTGGTTGTAGTGGACGTTGCGCCAGTTGAATATATGAGCAAGTTACTACGAGATTTAATCCAAATAAGCACAAAATAAATCATGACGGCTATAACAGAGATGAAATTAATCATGTGGACTAGCATAGTAGTAGGATACAGAGTAGAAACATGAATTCTACCACGATTTCAAACAGGAAGGACAGAAACACATATGGTGCAATGGGAGCAGCACCGTTCGCGTTGAGGTTGTCGCCCATGTCATTGAGGAAGAGGTTGCCGAGGTCGGGGAAAAAGTCGTCGTTGGTGAAATCGTGGCTGCCAGCAGTCGTGAGAGTGCGCTCCCCAGATTTCAACAGCGCCCGCCAAATGGAGCGCAGGAAGGAGTGGTTGTAGGGGACGTTGCGGTCGCCGAATGGAGCGCAGGAGTAGCAAACAAAGCAGTAGATGGTGTCCTTACTAGTACTCCCTGGTCTCTATCTATTTATATCTACATATATCTACTCTTATAGAAAACCGAGTTGGTGATGATGGTATGCCTGCCATCTTGTAATATAGACCGTCTGATCTATATCTGACGGATAGAAAGCCAACTATGACAATTTTACAAAAGATACCCGCACCTCTCTCCACATTTACGGATAAGGCCTTACCTCGTGCTCCTCCCTATGTCTCTATCTCTACTACTTTTTTTATAACAAATCGAATAGTGTTGCGCCGTCCGCTGCACGCCCGGCTGAACACGCCTCCTGGCCTCCATCATCACCAACTAAGTCTTTTATAGGAGTAGGAGTAGAGAAAAAACCGAGTTGGTGATGATGGTGTGCCGTGCAATGCACGAGCATCTTGCTATTTTTTGCATATAAGTCCAAACACCACGTAGACATGTTCTTTGATCACGGTTCGTCGTCGTTCCACGATCGGGCATTGAAGTTTGTAACTATATTAGATTAGAATATACTACTCCTTCGGTGCTAGTAGTAGAGAAGAGTCCTACTCTACTACTCTACTCTAGCAAGCTAGGGCATAGTACTGTAGTAGTTACTGTAGGGAGTACCAGTACTGTGATCACTCAAGCAAGTTGTCTGGCATCGATATGACCCTACACAGCTGGTATGTGTCTGGTAAGTCAAGCGGCGTGCTGTAGTCATCATCACCTGTCCACTTCCCACAGCACATATTCGCTTCTCCATCTTTGTCCGCACATAATCTCGTCCAAGCTTCCATCCCCGCTAAGGCGCCTCCCCCCTCGTCCGAAATACAAGCACTAACAATGGCAAAACCGAGCAGCGTCCACCGAAAGAGTGGCTGGAATTCGCTCCCCACAGAGGTAATCAAGCTCATTGTTTCGCGTGTGGACAATCTCAGTACCATGCCGCTTGCCGCGTGCTCGTCGGGGCTGTACCGTTTACTCAAAGCCCTCAGGCCGGAGCTTTTTAAGCCAGCTCCTTGCTTGCTGATGCCGCCTGATATTCAGAAACGGCATGTCACGCAGCATAACGATCATAGGGTGGCGAGCATCAACCCCCTTCACTACGATCTGATCCCCATTAGCCTCAGCTACATTAATGGTATGTACTGGGTCGGCATGAACACGTCTTGGATGGTGCTCGTCGATGGTCGCGGCAGCTAGATGCTCGTGGAGGTCTACACCCGGCGATTGATCCCCCTTCCTTCGATTAACACTGCACTGCTTTGGCACCGCGGCCCAGAATACTCGGAATCTTACGGTAGCCAACATGATACCAAGTTTGATTTGCTCAAGGTTGTAATCTGCCAAGTGCCCACAAGATCTACGAATTATAAAGATTTCAGGCTAATTGTGTTCTTCAACCGCGGTCTCGCCGATCTGACAGGTCACTGCAGTAAGTGGATAAATCTGCACGTCCATCGCAGGATCATACATCCTCCATGGTTCTCTGATGCCATTGAACACAAGGGCTTCATTTATGCTGTTGACTCCTTCTATGGCTGGACGCATTGCTGGCCTACTCCAGTCATCGCTACAAACAGTTGTTACAGTAGTATGCTACTTTCCTATGATATCATGATGCCTTGCTTATATTACTGTCAACATTTACTGAAAAAATATTCATGCTCATAACATGATGTTCTTAAGATTGACTAAATCAAGAGCCCTTTTTTATTTGACTCCAACTTGATATGATGTTGTAGGCCGCCTGGTGTCCCTACCCTTCCTAATCCCAGAACCTTTCAAAGAAAAGCGGCATGGAAGTTGCAGGTGGTTCCTGGCTCGATCAGACGACGACGAAAGATTGATGATCGTTCGCACGTACCGGACATGTTGTTTCACGGAATACAATCACAGTCACTGCAAGGTCTTTGAGCAGGATCCCAGCTTCTCTGGGCCTTCAGGAATTTTTTACTGGAAGCTGGTAAGTAGCCTTGGTACACGCTCTCTGTTTGTCGGACTGAATTATATGATTAACCAGGAGATAACCGGCGGCAAGGATCATGATGGCAGCACGATTTCGTTCATCAGGCAAAACTGTGTGTACACAGCGTACCATGCGTCTCTGCATGCACCATACCCTGATATGTGCCGCCACGCTCTTCAGCCCAAAGTAGGAGAGAGGGTCGCAAGTATCAGACTTCGACCTGCTGGCTGGAGTTTCCCCCGTCAGGCACCCATCTGGTTCAAGCCGCCAACCAATCTCCACAGCTTAATAAATAGTAACGTCTAACTGAGCCAGTTAGTTAGATGCGTACACTTGGTGTAGTAGGATCTTTATTTAGTTTGATGCATACACTTGTTCTTTTTTGGTAGCCCTTTTGTAATGATGGTTGATGTTTGGTTTGGAAGAGAGAGCTGCGTCTTCACTCTTCTGGCCTGCTTACTGCTTCTGTTGCACCCCCAGCCCTGGTTGCTGCTGCTGCAGTTTTCAATGTACAATGCTCATGGTCCCCTAAACATAAATAAGTAAGTAAATAAATAAATAAAGCTAAATGCTCATGCACCAGTTCTTTGGGAAAATAGGTAGCCCAGTATTTCTTTTTGAAGAATACCCAAGCTAGGCCTATTTGTTTTCTCCGAATTACTGGGCTGCAAATCTTTCAAGACGAGGAGGGATGCATTCTGTCCTGGCCAAAGAGTATGGTCAATGTCTGTTAAAAGTAATATCAAAAGGGGTTGAAAATTCCAAAAAAATTATAGCAAATGGGATATTAGTTTTTTTGAATTTTGTCTTCACTGATATCTTATACGTATTTCATTGGATTTAACATGACATAGTACTAATTTATTTTTGAATTTGTTTTAGTATGGCTATTTATTTTTGGATTAAGAATATTTCGTTCCCTAGCAAAAATTTCCCACATATTTGGTTAATTTTTTTACCCTAGTACTGACCAGAAATGGCTGGCAATTCTAAAAATGGAAAACGGACGGCTGACTTGTTTACGCGAGGCTTTGTCAGTGAACACACGATTCTAGCCGTCGTGCTTCTTCAATCTCCGATCATCCTACTCCAGCCGCCTAAACTAGCGCCAGCGGGACTGCTTGCTCCCTCCTCTTGTGGCCCGCTGTGATGCCGCGCAGGCTTCCCTGGCCCACCCTACTCCCTCCGCTGGCCTGGCCGCATGCAATCAACCGCCTCCTTATTACGCGAAAAAAAATGATTCCTCCCACTGACATCTGGGGCGCACCGGTTGAGAGGCTAACCTTGGGCCTACTACGTTGACGCATACGCATGGCTTGTCAACGTAGTCAACAAACGATTCTAGCAGCAGTAACCATTGGATTTGAATCAAACGGTCCTGCTGCTTCTTCAATCGATGCTCTTCTTGCACCAGCCGCCCAAACCAGCGCCGGGGAGACCGCCTGCTCCTGCCTCCAGTGGCCAGCTGTGCTACCGTTGAGGCCTCATCGCCCCCTACTACTCCCACCGCTAGCCAGGCCCTGCGGCGACGGCAGCCTCACACCGCAGCCGAACCAGTGAACCCTCGTACTCCTCTCTGCGTGGGCATCCACTGCCGCGACTTCCCCGGCTCCGCGTCGTCCCCTTCCTAGGCCTCTCCGTCGTCCACCGCCTTGGTGCTCTTGGCACGGCGTGGTCAATGTGGTCAACGACATTCCATCGGAAGAGTACTGTACGTGGAGAGGCTGACAGTTGGGTCCATGGACACAACCTAGTTTTTTTGTGATTTGCCAATTAAGTCGCTTTGTTAGGCTTGTTGGGCTGCAAATCTTTCAAGACGAGGAGAGCTTTCATTCGGCTGGCCGAGAAAATGGCCCATCAGTAATGAGAAATGGGTTGTACATTTTTAAAACACATCAAACTGGCAATTAGTTTCAAATATCTTTTTTTTCATTTCAATATTTTAAATTACATTAATATTTATGCGTGGAGAATTTGTTGGATTTTATATTGATATACATTTATTTTTCAAATCAGTTTGAATGTGAGTCGAAATTTCGGGATTAAAAACAGTTCGGACCGCATCGAAATATGCAAAATTTCGTATAAGTTTTTAACCATGGCCACAATATGGGCTGTAATGCTAACAAAAAGAATATGGGCTCCAAAAAAACCTTAAGAATTAGCAAATGGACTGTAAAATTATTAAAAATAATGGCAGATGGGATGTATGCTGTTTTCCATAGATTTGAGGCTTTCCTAAAAAAAGGTTGACGCACAAGCAGTGACTATTGGATGGCTATCCAACGGCCGTCGTGCTTCTTCAATCTCTGCTCTTCCTGCCCCAGCCGCTTAAACAAGCGCCGGCGGGACTGCCTGCTCCCTCCTCCCCGCGGCCGGCTCTGACAGCTCGGACCCATCAGCTATATCTTCATACGCAAGGAAGTGCCTCCTTATTACGCACAAAAAAATGAATACTCCCCCTATTAGCTGGGACCCAGTATAGTGGCAGGATGACTTGTGGGCCTACTAAGTTGACGGGGACGGAGGGCTTTATCAACTTAGTCAATATGCACGATTCTACCTCCAGTGACCGTACAATGTTCATCCAACGGTCGTAGTGCTTCTTCAACCTATGGTCTTCTTGCTCCAGCCGCCCAAACCAGCGTCGGTCGTGCCTCGTGCTCCTGCCTCCCGTGGCCGGCTATGATGCGGCGGAGGCCTCACCGCCCCCCACTACTCCCACTGCTGGCCAGGCCATCCCTCTACTCACCCACACCCCCTGTTATTCTGCGGCAACAGCAGCCTCACACCGCAGCGAACCAGTGAACCCTCGTACTCCTCTACGCGTGGGCATACACTGTCGCATCTTCCTCGGCTCCACGTCGTCCCCTTCCTAGGCCTCGCCGTCGTCCACCGCCCTGGTGCTCTCGGCGCGGCATGGTCAACGTGGTCAAGGAACGGCTTCCATCGGACGTGGACTGTACGTGGAGAGGCTGACAGCTGGGTCCACGCCGCAGCAAGGAAGTGCCTCCTTATTACGCGCAAAATAATTATTCCTCCACCTGACAGCGGGGACCCACCGGACGGGCCACCATATTTCGCGAAAAAAACGTTTCCCCTGACTGCTGGGACCCACCAGCTACACATTCGCACGCAAGGAAGTGCGTCCGGGCAAAAAAACAAAATGATTCGCCCCCCTGACTGCTGGGAGCCACCAGCTACATCTTCGCACGCAAGAAATTGCATCCGGGCAAAAAAAAACCATTCGCCCCTGAGGGAGTCCTGGATTAGGGGGTGTCCGGATGGCCGGACTATGACCTTTGGCCGAACTCCCGGACTATGAAGATGCAAGATTGAAGACTTCGTTCCGTGTCCGGATGGGACTTTCCTTGGCGTGGAAGGCAAGCTTGGCGATACGATATGAAGATCTCCTCCCATTGTAACCGACTCTGTGTAACCCTAGCCCTCTCCGCTGTCTATATAAACCGGAGAGTTTTAGTCCGTAGGACGAACAACAATCATACCATAGGCTAGATTCTAGGGTTTAGCCTCTTTGATCTTGTGGTAGATCAACTCTTGTACTACCCATATCATCAATATTAATCAAGCGGGAGTAGGGTTTTACCTCCATCGAGAGGGCCCGAACCTGGGTAAAAACATCATGTCCCTTGTCTCCTGTTACCATCCGCCTAGACGCACAGTTCGGGACCCCCTACCCGAGATCCGCCGGTTTTGACACCGACAGCCCCCCTTACTACTGGGACCCACCAGCTACATCTTCGCATGCAAGGAAGTGCCTGACAGTCGGGACCCACCTGGTCGAAGCGTACGTAGTGTTGTCATTATGGTCGCGAACGTGTACGTACATATATACTGGTGGATGTAGAGGCACGCACGTGTCGTAGTAGAGGCGCGCACGTAGCATGTACACATATGTACAGCGGCGAGGGTGCAAGAAAGAAAATACGGCCACGTACATACATACGGGCAGGGTCTCGAATGCCTACTCGCGCATACGTACATGGCTGGGTCGGAACGGAGAAACAACATCATCGTCGTGTTCATGGGGAGCCAACCGGCTAGGTCGGAACGGAATGCGTGGTCGTGTTCATCGGGAGGGCTTGGACGGAACAGGCGATGGAAATGAGGCCTGGCATACCGCACAAAGGAGGAAACGACCTTGTGTTCGACCGGCCACGTTCGGAACGGGGTCCTGTTGATCGGGAGGGGTGTGGTGTACCGCAAAACAGAGGAAACGGACCTCCTATGGTTGAAACGGGGGTCCTGTTCATCGGGAGGGGTGTGCCGTACCGCAAAACGGAGGAAACGGATCTCCTATGGTCGAAACAGGGGTCCTGTTGATCGGGAGGGGTGTGGTGTACCGCAAAACGGAGGAAAC
>NC_041393.1:596947236-596997737 GCF_002162155.2 Triticum dicoccoides
GATCGGCTTCAGTTAGCAGCAGTAGTGAAGGAATCACTCCATCGGGTTCAGTTAACAGCCATCGATCGATCGCTCGGGTTCAGTAACGCGTAGCCTGCAGTGCAATCGCTCGGGTTCAGTTACAGCCCAATGCCTCGCTCGGGTTCAGTTAGATCCAACGCCTCACACACGAGAGAAACGTGCATCGCTCGGCCCCCGACCTCCCACCGTAATCGGCAACTCCCCAAAATTTTCCTCCCCCTCGCTTCTACCACTGTTTTTTCCATCATGGACAGCCCAAAGAATGTCATGCAGCTGCGTCTCCGGCCCGCCCAGGAAGAAAAGCCCATTTTCTGTTATGATTTTTTGTCATAGAAGTAGGAGCCCACCACATCTATGATGATACCGGGTTTTGTCACAATTATCGTCATAGAAGTGTCATATGTATAACAGAAAAAAAATTCGTTCGGCCCAAAATGTCACGGATGTGTCTTTTTTTGTAGTGTAGTTCTGTGTCACCCTATGTTATAACTGTTGCATGAGGAATTACATCCGAGATAATTATCCATCCTTGATCCATTGCCTATGAACTTTTCACATATTGATCTTTCCTTAGTTACTTTTCCGTTGCCACTTTTATGATTACTACAAAACTGTTTCTGTTAATTTTGCCACCGTTACCGTTACCTACATTCTACTTTGCTACTAAATACTTTGCTATAGATATTAAGTCTTTCAGGTGTGATTGAATTGACAACTCAGCTGCTAATACTTGAGAATATTCTTTGGCTCCCCTTGTGTCGAATCAATAAATTTGGGTTGAATACTCTACCCTCGAAAACTATTGTGATCCCCTATACTTGTGGGTTATCAACCGCAAACCTTATAACACATGAACACTGCATAACTTTGACTCGGGGAGAAGGGTTGTTGAAAACCACAAGTAACTTATGTGTAATTAGCACGTTAATATTTGCACCAAAGACCTGGTAACTTACAACCAAACACATTGGTAATTTTGACCCTAGAGAAAAGGTTGTTGAAAACATACCCTGGGATAACTTCTATATAAATAACAAGATAATATATGCGGTGCATATTTGATAACCTATGTACAAACATTGGCAACTTTTGACCATGGGAAAAAGTTGTTGAAAAACTTATCCCAACAACTTGTGTGTAAATAGCGTAGTAATCTACGTGTCATCGACCTGATACCCTTTTTACAAATAATGGATTAACTTTTTGACCAAGGGATTTTTTAAGACAAAATATACCCTAGTAATTTATGTGTAAATAGCACGGTAATATACGCATCACATACATGATAACTAATATACCAACATCGTGGTAACTTCTGACCAGGGAAAAAAGTTGTTGAAAATACACCCCGGACAATTTATGTGTAAATAGCACGGTAATATATGCACTGCCAAACTAATAATTTACATCCAAATAACCACGGTAACTTTAGACCAGCGGAAACAGTTGTTGAAAAACATTCCCCAGTAACCTCTATGTAAAGAAGACCTGATAACTTACGTACAAACACCATGATAACATCGACCAGGGACCTTTTTTTATTGAAAAACATAACCCCAATAACTTATGTGTAAATGACCAGATAATATACAAACACAGACCTGATAACTTACGTACAAACACCATATAAATCGATGGTCTCCGGATAGCAAATCCGCCGAAGAGTAGCTCCGACGAGCAAGCGCTTGTACACCCAATCTTTGACAGAAACCGTCGTCACCTCGCACGCAAGCTTCGCTGGTTGATTGGATAAGTTCTTCCGAACGAAGCACTCAACTCGCCGGCGTAGTTTGCGGGCGCCCCCGAGAACAACTACAGTCGGCTGAGATCATTCGGCTTCAGATCTCGCCAGAGAGAACGAAGTATGCGGGTGGTATTGAAACCACCCAGCGAACGGGCAGGGGAGAGGGGTGCAATGTGGATGGGCAATGCAAGCAACTAGAGAAGCGGGAGGGGGAAAAGGGGGCGCGCGGCGGCAGTTTCACCGTGGTGTACGGCAACTGCTTGGTGGAGTGGTGGGGAAGGAGAAGTGGGGTGGGGGACGGAAGTTCGGACCGAGAAGCCAATATCCCAAATGGGTGGTGGTTGTCCTACATGGCAGTGGCTTGAGTCAAGATTCGTGCAAAATGAACATGCGTCGATCAGCGTGTTCGGACCGAGGGGCGGTGGACGCGGACGTTCGGCACTTATAGTTACCGTATTTTTGTGTAGAAATAAAACTTCTCAGAATGACCTGAAAATCCTCGGAGACATGTTTTGGAATTAATAAAAAAATATTGGCAAAAGAATTAGCGTAAGGGGGCCTGCACCCTGTCCATGAGGGTGTAGGGCGCGCCCCCTGCCTCATGGGTCCCCTGGACCTCCACCGACCTCAACTCCAACTCCATATATTCAGTTTCGTGGAGAAAAAAATCAAAGAGAAGGATTCATCACGTTTTACGATACGGAGCCGCCGCCAAGCCCTAATCTTCCTCGGGAGGGCTGATCTGGAGTCCGTTCGGGGCTCCGGAGAGGGGAATCCGTCGCCATCATCATCATCAACAATTCTCCATCACCAATTTCATGATGCTCACCGCCATGCGTGAGTAATCCCGTTGTAGGCTTGCTGCATGATGATGGGCTGGATGAGATTTACCATGTAATCGAGTTAGTTTAGTTAGGGTTTGATCCCTAGTATCCATTATGTTCTAAGATTGATGTTGTTATGACTTTGCCACGCTTAATGCTTGTCACCAGGGCCCGAGGGCCATGATTTTAGATCTGAACCTATTATGTTTTCATGAATATATGTGAGTTCTTGATCCTATCTTGCAAGTCAATAGTCACCTACTATGTGTTATGATCCGGCAACCTCGAAGTGACAATAATCGGGACCACTTCCGGTGATGATCGTAGTTTGAGGAGTTCATGTATTCACTAAGTGTTAATGATTTGGTCCGGTACTCTGTTAAAAGGAGGCCTTAATATCCCTTAGTTTCCAATAGGACCCCGCTGCCACGGGAGGGTAGGACAAAAGATGTCATGCAAGTTCTTTTCCATAAGCACGTATGACTATATTCGGAATACATGCCTACATTACATTGATGAACTTGAGCTAGTTTTGTGTCACCCTATGTTACAACTGTTGCATGAGGAATTACATTCGACATAATTATCCATCATTGATCCATTGCCTACGAGCTTTTCACATATTGATCTTTGCTTAGTTACTTTTCCATTGCCACTGTTATGATTACTACAAAACTGTTACTATTACTTTTGCCACCGTTACTGTTACCTCTAAGAAAAATAAAAAGTAAAATGATAGGACTTTGCATGCTTCTAGTGAACCTACTATTGACACACCTGAGAATCCCAATGATATTTCTATTTCTGATGCTGAAATGCAATCTGGTAATGAACATGAACCTAGTGATAATGTTAATGAGGATGTTCATGCTGATGCTCAAGCTAGTAATTACAATGATGTAGAGATTGAACCTGATGTTGATCTTAATAACCCGCAATCAAAGAATCAACGTTATGATAAGAAAAACTTTGTTGCTAGGAAGCACGGTAAAGAAAGAGAACCATGGGTTCAGAAACCCATGCCCTTTCCTCCTAAGACATCCAAGAAAAAGGATGATGAGGATTTTGAGCGCTTTGCTGAAATGATTAGACCTATCTTTTTACGTATGCATTTAACTAATATGATTAAAATGAATCCGTATGCTAAGTATATGAAAGATATTGTTACAAATAAAAGAAAGATACAGGAAGCTGAAATTTCCAGCATGATTTCTAATTATACTTTTGAGGGTGGAATACCAAAGAAACTAGGAGATCCAGGAGTACCAACTATACCATGATCCATTAAAAGAAACTATGTTAAAACTGCTTTATGTGATCTTGGAGTCAGTGTTAGTGTTATGCCTCTTCTTTATATCGTAGACTTGATTTGAATAAGTTGACACCTACTGAAATCTCTTTGGAAATGGCCGATAACTCAACCGCTATACCCGTCGATATTTGTGACGATGTGCCTGTTGTGGTTGCAAACATTACTATTTTAATGGTGTTATTCTTGATATTCCCGAGGACGACAGTATGTCGATCATCCTTGGTAGACCCTTTTTGAATACTATAGGGGCTGTTATTGATTGCAACAAAGGCAATGTCACTTTTCATGTTAATGGCAATGAGCATACGGTGCACTTTCCGAAGAAACAACCTCAACTTCATAGTATAAATTCTATTGGAAAAAATTCAACGATTACTATTGGAGGTTTTGAATTTCCTCTTCCTACTGTCAAAAAGAAATATGATATTCTTATTGTTTGGGACATGCATATCCCCGTTGAGGTAACCTAGTGTTATTCGAAAATTCTCCGGTTTCATATTATTCAGAAGAAGTTTGTTAACAAGACTTGATCAACCTTGTTAGTGGATTCCTTTTGATGAGCATGAGATGGATGAAGTTAGAAAGCACAACTCGCTGTACCCTCCTTTTACTTTCTGTTATTTAGATTAAATAAAGTAAAAATAGTATTTTCTGTCTGTTTTCTGAATTATCAATGCAATAAAAATACCCCGAAAATAAAAGTTCACCAAATGCCCTAAAAATGGAGTATGATTTTTTATAGAATATTTAAGAATTTCTGGCACTCAAAACACACCAAGGGGATCCACAATTTGGCCACGAGGGCACAGGGCGCGCCCCCTGCCTCATGGGCCCCACGTGGCCCCCCTCCACTTACTCCAGCACCCACTCACTTTGTCTTCTTCTCGAAAAAACTCTCCCATAGCTCAAACCCTTGTTCTAGCACGTTTTGCTGCCATTTTTTATCTCCTTGCTCAAAGCTCCATTCACAAAATTGCTTTGGGGGATTGTTCTTCGGTATGTGACTCCTCCAACGGTCCAATTAGTTTTTGTTCTGGTGCTTTATTTATTACAAATTTTTGCTTCTGAGGTGACCCTGTTCTTGAGCTTGCATGTCAAATTTATATGGTCCAAAGTAGTTTTAATGCATGACATAGCCTCTAGGCACTTGTGGGAGTAGTTGCTACCAATCTTGTTTAGTTTGGTTCACTTTTATTTTGAGTCACTAAAAATTTCAGAAATTTTTTAGAGGAAGAAAAATGTTTAGAAAAATGTACCAAGGTGGTTCTTCAAGGGAGCAAGAATCAAGGCTCGCGATACGTGAGCCGGACAATGAACCACCAAGGGAAGCTCAAGTGCGGCCTTGTGAATGGCCGTCAGAGGAATTTATGGTCCAAGCAGGCTTCAAGGATGAATTTGATGCATATGTACGCAATGCTGATCTTGAGGACTTCGTGTCAGATAAGTGCCGACAGTACTACTACCTCACCAATTCCTTCGTGAGGAGGTCTAAATTTTCATCCAAGTGCAATACTAAGACTGTTTTATTTGATCTATATGATAAATCATATACCATGGACCTAGAAGATTTTAATACTGCTTGTAAAATCCTGCAATGGGGAAATGTTAGTGAACCTCGCAAATCTATATATAAAGACTTTCTTGCTAGCATCACTGTGGGAGAAACTAGAGAAATCATAGAAGCTACCATAGAGAGCATTCATTTCCCTTCCATATATTATTTTTCTCTCTTTATAGGTAGATGCATTAATGGTAAAGATGAGGTTTGTCACATTTGCGTTCCAGATCTTAGTGTCCTCAAGAGTGCGGTGCTAGGTGATAAACAATATAACTTGGGGGCCATTGTTGCACGGAGGTTACACATTAATGGTATTAGTGGAGATTTGTTTGGTGGAATTTACGCAACTCGTGTAGCCAATTATCTTCGTATATCCATAAATAGAAATGACATTGAGTTGCCACCTGCTTATCTAGATTTTAGTGCTATGGTTCGCCATCAGTTTCTTGAGAGGAACGAACAATTCCTCCAGTACCGACTAATCCTTGACAGACGGCATAATGTTACTCTCCCTGCTCCTACTTTCTTTAACTTTCAGGCAAAAAGGATATATTTTATAACCAAGGAGGAGATGAACGAATATGAGAGGAGGACAGAGGCTGCTCGCCTTCAAGCAGCAGCTCTCCAGGCAGTAGCCGCTGCATCTCAGTACAACCCCGACTACGACTTTGGATATCCGCCAGGCCAGCCGTGGGCATAGACCAACTTAGGCCAAAAGCCCAAGCTTGGGGAAGTACGTATTTCTCACCGACATTACATTTATGTTCACACACTCATTCTAGTTGTCGGTGCTCATACTTTTTCATTGTACTATCCATGCTAGTTTATTTTCTTTTCTTGCTCTCTTCTCGTGTGTTTGAAAAACCTTAAGAAAAACCAAAAAAAGTTAGTTGTAGCCTTTATCTGGTTTACTTTCCATGCTTGTAGTAGTAGTAATTAAAATAAAACCCAAAAAGATTTCTCGTTCTTCTTTTCCTTGTTGGGAGCTTTCCCGTGTAAATAGTTTTAGTACTTTTCTTTTCTTTGGGGGTCAAGAGGAGAAGACCACGATGAAAATGTTGAATGGCTCTCATATGCATTATTGTTGATCTAACCAAGAGCTCATATTACCTTGTCTTCTCCTTTGAATTAAATGTTTGCAGATTCTAGTTTAGTCCAATGCACGTGCACTATTATTACTATCCACGCCGTTTGGTTGTGCGAGTGAAAGGTAATAATGACGATATGTGATGAAATGATTGAGATGAGAGGAGCTGGTATGAACTCGACCTGTCTTGTTTTTGTAAATATGATTAGTCCATCATTCCTGATTCAGCATATTATGGATGAAACATATTTGCAATGACAATTAGAGATTATAGTTGCTCGTGCCATGCTTAATTGGCTAGGAGTTTACAATGGTTTACCTTGCATGCCAACATGCTATTAAAATGGTTGTGATGTGGTATGATAGGATGGTATCGTCCTTTGAATGATTGGAGTGGCTTGACTTGGCACATGTTCACGCATGTAGTTGAAACAAAATCAACATAGCCTCCATGATATTTATGTTCATGGTGATTTCTATCCTACTCATGCTTGCATTAATTGTTGGTTAATCTTAATGCATGTTCATGACTATTGTCGCTCTCTAATTGGTCGCTTCCCAGTCCCTTTCTAGCCTTCACTTGTACTAAGCGGGAATACTGCTTGTGCATCCACTTCTGTAAACCCCAAAGTTATTCCATATGAGTCCACCATACCTTCCTATATGCGGTATTTACCCGCCATTTCAAGTAAATTTGTATGTGCCAAACTCTAAACCTTCAAATGAAATTCTGTTTTGTATGCTCGAATAGCTCATGTATAGACTAGAGTTGTCTATATCTTCCATGCTAGGTGGGTTATTCTCACGATGAGTGGACTCCGCTCATCATTCACGAGAAAATGGCCGGTAACCGGGATGCCCAATCAATGCTCAAATCAAATCAAAATAATTGCAAACAAAACTCCCCCAGGATTGTGGTTAGTTGGACGCCACTCGTTGTTTCGGGCCAGCCATGGATTGATGTTCATTGGTGGTGGGGGAGTATAAACTTTACCATTCTGTTGGGGAACTGCCTATAATGTATGTAGCATGGAAGATATCGAGATCTCTTTGTTGTTATGTTGACAATGAAAGTATGCCACTCAAAATATTATTTATCTCTATTTCAAAACTCGAGCTCTGGCACCTCTGCAAATCCCTGCTTCCCTCTGCGAAGGGCCTATCTATTTACTTGAAGTTGAGTCATCATCCTCTTATTAAAAAGCACCAGTTGGAGAGCACCGCTGTCATTTGCATGCATTGCTATTAATTTACATTGAGTATGACTGTGACTGGATCTCTTTTGTCATGAATTATAATGTCTAGTCAGTCCCTGATCCTCAGGGGTGCTCTGCATTTATGTTTTGCGGTCTTAGAAAGGGCTAGCGAGATACCATCTTGTTATATAATATTATGATTGTTTTGAGAAAGTATTGTCATCTGAGATTTATTATTATTGTTCTCTAGTTGATTATGCCATTGATATGAGTAACATGAGACCTAAATGTTATTGTGAATATGGTTAGTTCATAATCTTTGCTGAAAACTTACATATTTGCAACAACAAGATCAAACAGAGCTTGTAAAAGTTCTTCTTTATCACTTTCAGTTTGCCAACTGATATGCTTGAGGACAAGCAAAGGTTTAACCTTGGGGGAGTTGATACATGTCCAACGTATCTACTTTTCCAAACACTTTTGCCCTTGATTTGGACTCGAACTTGCACGATTTGACTGGAACTAACCCGGACTGACGCTGTTTTCAGCAGAACTGCTATGGTGTTATTTTTGTGCAGAAATAAAATTTCTCAAAATGACCTGAAAATACTCGGAGACACGTTTTGGAATTAATAAAAAATATTGGCAAAAGAATTAGCGTAAGGGGGCCCGCACCCTATCCACAAGGGTGCAGGGCGCGCTCCCCTGCCTTGTGCCCCCTGGACCTCCACCGACTTCAACTCCAACTCCATATATTCACTTTCGGGGAGAAAAAAAATCAGAGAGAAGGATTCATTGCGTTTTATAATACGGAGCCGCCGCCAAGCTCTAATCTTCCTCAGGAGAGCTGATCTGGAGTCCGTTCGGGGCTCCGGAGAGGGGAATCTGTCGCCATCGTCATCATCAACCATCCTCCATCACCAATTTCATGATGCTCACCGTCGTGCGTGAGTAATCCCATCATAGGCTTGCTGGACGGTGATGGGTTGGATGAGATTTACCATGTAATCGAGTTAGTTTTGTTAGGGTTCGATCCCTAGTATCCATTATGTTCTAAGATTGATGTTGCTATGACTTTGCCATGCTTAATGCTTGTCACTAGGGCCCGAGTGCCATGATTTCAGATATGAACCTATTATTTTTTCATGAATATATGTGAGTTCTTGATCCTACCTTGCAAGTCAATAGTCACCTACTATGTGTTATGACCCGGCAACCCCGAAGTGACAATAATTGGGACCACTCTCGGTGATGACCGTAGTTTGAGGAGTTCATGTATTCACTAAGTGCTAATGCTTTGGTCCGGTACTCTATTAAAAGGAGGCCTTAATATCCCTTTAGTTTCCAATAGGACCCCGCTGCCACGGGAGGGTAGGACAAAAAATGTCATGATGTTCTTTTCCATAAGCACGTCTGACTATATTCAGAATACATGCGTACATTATATTGATGAACTGGAACTAGTTCTGTGTCACCCTATGTTATAACTGTTGCATGAGGAATTACATCCGGCATAATTATCCATCATTGATCCATTGCCTACGAGCTTTTCACATATTGATCTTTGCTTAGTTACTTTTTCATTGCCACTATTACAATTACAACGAAACTGTTATTGTTACTTTTGCCACTGCTACCGTTACCTACATACTATTTTGCTACTAAATACTTTGCTGCAGATATTAAGTCTTTCAGGTGTGTTTGAATTCACAACTCAGCAGCTAATACTTGAGAATATTCTTTGGCTTCCCTTGTGTCGAATCAATAAATTTGGGTTGAATACTCTACCCTCGAAAACTGTTGTGATCCCCTATACTTGTGGGTTATCAACCGCAAACCTGATAACACGTGTACAAACACTGCATAACTTTAACTCGGGGAAAAGGGTTGTTGAAAACATACACAAGTAACTTCTGTGTAATTAGCACGTTAATATTCACACCAAAGACCTGGTAACTTACAACCAAACACATTGGTAATTTTGACCCCAGATAAAAGGTTGTTAAAAACATACCCTGGGATAACTTCTATATAAATAACATGATAATATATGTGGTGCATATTTGAAACCTATGTACAAACATTGGTAACTTTTGACCATGGGAAAAAGTTGTTGAAGAACTTATCCCGACAAGTTGTGTGTAAATAGCGTAGTAATATACGTGTCATCGACCTGATACCCTTTTTATAAACAATGGGTTAACTTTTTGACCAAGGGAATATTTTTAAGACAAAATATACCCTGGTAATTTATGTGTAAATAGCACGGTAATATATGCATCACATACATGATAACTAATATACCAACACCATGGTAACTTCTGACCAGGGAAAAAAGTTGTTGAAAATACACCCCAGGCAATTTATTTGTAAATAGCACGGTAATATATGCACTGCAAAACTAATAATTTACATCCAAACAACCACGGTAAATTTAGACCAGGAGAAACAGCTGTTGAAAAACATTCCTCAGTAACCTCTGTGTAAAGAAGACCTGATAATTTATGTACAAACACCACGATAACATCGACCAGGGAGCTTTTTCATTGAAAAACATAACCCCAATAACTTATGTGTAAATGACCAGATAATATACAAACGCAGACCTGATAACTTACGTACAAACACCATATAAATCGGCCCAGGAAGAAAAAATTGTTGAAAACATGCCCGATAACTTTTATACAAAAAAGATGATAACTCACTTACCACAAACCTGGGAATTTACATAGCCGAGGTGTGGTATAACTTTAGGCCTAAAAAAATCAACAGAACATATCAACATGGCATGTAGTTTCCAAACACTCATCGCGATAGATTTAATGGTGAAAACGGATTTTGAATCGACTGATGGTTGTAGCTACAACGCTTTTTTATCAGATCACCATTTTAGACCATGGTAAGTTAGACCCAGAGGAAAAAAATTGTTGATACTTACCCTCAATATCTTTTGTGTAGCAACATGGTGATTTACACACCGCAAATCTGATCAACTTTACATGCAAATGTTTTGGTAACTTTGATCTGTGAAAAAAAGATTATGAAATATACCCCGGTAATTTTTGTGCAAATAGCATGGTAATTTACACACTGCAGACGTGATAACTTGCGTACAAACAACGTGGTAAAAAAACTCGTTAAAACATACACGGTAATTTATGTATAAATAACATGGTAATTTACGTATCTTATGCTTGATAAGTTACGTACGAACATCATGATAACTTTTACTTGGGGAAAAAGTAGACAAAACACATGCAGTAACTTTCATGTAAATATTGTTAAAGTTGTACTGGCAGAAAACTCAGGAAACTACCATTCTTTTTAGTCTTTGTATGTATGTGCTAGGACAGCAGAAAAAAGGTTGATTTGCGTCCAACAGAACAATAACTACCACATGGTTAGTTATTGTTCTATTGGGTTTCATACGTGCACCAGTCTACCTCCAAAACCAAGGTTCAAATCCCATAATCTTTTTTTTCTCTTGTTGGTTTTTTTGGTCAGTCCATGTTAGATTCGGTCAAAGGAAATGTTCAATTTGATTTCCGCACGCTGCACTTGCGGGGAGAGGATCATTCGGATCCGTCGCTATAATCGAATGATCGCCGTATCGCTTTCCAAAAGATGAAAAAAAGTGAGCGAGATTTTCATAAAACTGTTCGAAAGGTTTACAAAACCGCTCTAAAAGGACTTCCTGAAAGGTTTGAAGCAACGTACATTGGGTCGTCCCATTTAGTGTGAGACTCTACTTCGGTCTTGCACTGAGCAAGATATAGCTTTCGGGTGCTGCTAGATCTGAGCGAGTCTCAAGGACCTGCAGCGCGCGGATACTCGGCCCGGCCCAGTAAAATGGGCTTGCATCTCCTCCTAACCAGTGTAAACAATGAACAATGCTTTTGCCCCTAAAAAAAAGGAACAATGCTTCCTACGAAACAGTGAGCAATGCCCTTGGCTAGAAAAGAATATAACTAGGAGTGCCCATGACCAAGCACTTAATTATTCTTTTTTCTCTTCCGTTATTCGACATTTTTGTTTTTGCTATTCTCCATTCTTTTGGGTGAAATACACATATTCTAAAGAATTGAAAATGTTCATTTACGTCAAAATTTCCTGTGGATATAAACAATGTTCGTGTGTATTTTATTTATTTTCCATTCTTAAATAAGTTCATCATGTGATTAAAACCTGATCGTGTGTTGTCAAAAGGTTCATCGTGTATTTAAAAATGTTGATGGTGTATATAAATGAACAATATATTTTGAAAATTATTCAACCTACGTGAAGAAATGTTCAATATACTTAAAACATGGTCACCGTGTATTTACGATAAATATTTGATAACTGTTTTAAAAACATTCGACATGAGTTTAGAAAATGTTCACGGGGTATTTTAAAATGCTCACAATGTATTAAAAGAACTCTTCGACATGTATTCGGAAAATGTTTGTCGTGTACTTGAGAACTGTTAAACCTCTATCTGAAAACTGTTCGAAGTTATTAAAAACTGTTCAATGTCTGTTTAAAAAAGAAACACACGTTCACCATGTATTTAATAAAATTATCATAGAGCATTAAGAAAATGTTTATATTGTATTAAAAACAGTTCCCCGTCTATTCAAAGATATTTCCCATCTATTAAAAATTATTCATTGTAATTTTAAAACACGGTGAGCATTTTTGAATATTTTTGAAAATTCTCGTATTTTTTAAATACACAATGAACTTCTTAATGATACAAAATGAGCATGTACAAAGAAATAATGATCATTTTTTAAATGCACGATGAATCAGTTGGAGATACACGGTGAATAATTTTAATAAAATGGTTAATCTTTTTGAAAATAACTCCATGAATATTTTCTTAATACATGATGAGCAATACATGATCAACCCTATTTAAATACACGATGAACATTTCTTTAAATACATGATGAGTATTTTTATATTTATGCTATAAGCCTTTTTTATACACAACGAACATCTTGGAACAAGCAAGGTCGCCACCTCTAGGCACCGAACACCACGAAAATTTCCAAATACATGCAAGATCGCCACCGCTGACCATTGAACACAACAAACATTTTGTATACACAATGGACATTTTCAAATATGCAAGGCTGCAACAGCTAGCCACCGAACACAACTTGTGTGCATCGGTGGTGGGCTCTAGGTCGCCATCACACCATGCACCTCTAAGGCAATCCGAAACCTAGACCAAATATCTACAGGGGTAACCCACAATACATCGGTCGACGATGTAGTCTACAGTGAGAGTGGAGTGGGAAGGGAGGACACGAGAAACTCTCAATGAGTCGACAACGAGATAGGGAGAGTCGAAGAGAAAACATGCAACATTGTATGTGGAGCCAAGATATATATTATCATGAAAAGATATCGATAAAAACTGAGGGCTCTATCAAATATTAATTTTCAACATGTCAGCTTGGGAGTGATGTTAGGTGTTCCTAGTGTAGTATAAATCCTTCCTCGACGAGATCACAACCCCGGCCCCCATCTGTACCTTGCTACGTATGTTGTCATAAAGGTTCGACCGACAAAAATCTTTCTAGAATATGTAAGAATCAATATGGGCATCCAGGTCCCGCCATTGGTTATTGATCGGAGAAGTGTCTCGGTCATGTCTACATCATTCTCGAACCCGTAGGGTCTGCACGCTTAACGTTTGTTGACGATATAATATTATATGAGTTATGTATGTTGGTGATCGAATGTTATTTGGGTTCCCGGATGAGATCACGGACATAACGAGGAGCTCCAGAATGGTCCAGAGGTAAAGATTTATATATGAATGATAGTGCTTGGTCTTCCGAAGGGTTTCGGAATTCACTGGAAGGGCTTCAGATGTTTCCAGAAATGTTCTGGTGCAAGAACACTTTGGTTGGGCCAAGGGGTAAGGCCCACGGGGCTTTAGGTTGGTGCAAAAGGAAGTTTTTGCGAAGGTCAGGAACCAGACCAGATGTCAGGGACCCTGGCATATGGCCCTGGGCCAGACACTGAGGACCATGGCGTCTAGGCCAGACGCCGAGGACTGTGGCGTCTGGTGCTGGAAACCGAGAAGGTCTCTTCCTTGCATTCCAAACTGACTTTGGGGAGGCCTTCGCTCCAAGTAACGACTCCAGGGCTCAACATATAAATAGAGGGGCAGGGCTAGCCCCTAGAACACAACACGATTCACCAAGCCGTTTGTCGGCGCCCCCTCTCCCTCTAGTTCATCCTCTCCTCTAAATCCGTTATGCTAGGCAAAGCCCTATGGAAATAGTTTCACCACCACCATCACGCCGCCTTCGTGCTGCCAGAACTCATCTACTACGTCGCTCCTCTTGCCGGATCAATAAGGCGATGATGTCATCGAGCTGAACGTGTGCTGAACGCGGAGGTGCCGTACGTTCGGTGCTTAATCGAAATGGATTGTCAAGGTGTACGACTACATCAACCGCGTTGATAAATGCTTTCGCTTAGCAATCTATAAGGACATGTAGAAGCTCTCTCCCTCTCCTAGCTATGCATCTCCATGGATAAATCTTGCATGTTTGTAGAAATTTTTTGTTTTCCATGCAACGTTTGCCAACAGTGGCATCATGAGCCAGGTCTATGCGTAGATGATATGCACAAGTAGAACACAAAGGAGTTGTGGGCGGTGATGTACATATTACTTACTACTTATGTCTTATTTTGATTCAGCGGTATTGTGGGATGAAGCGGCTCGGACCAACCTTACATGTCCACGTACATAAGACCGGTTCCACCGACTAACATGCAACTTGTTTTGCATAAAGGTGGCTAGTGGGTGTCTGTTTCTCCCACTTTAGTTGAATCTAATTTGACTTCGACGGTCCTTGCAGAAGGTTAAATAACAACTTGATAATCACCGTTGTAGTTTTGCATAGGTAATAATGGATCTTGCTAGTTGCCCGTAGCAGCCACGTAAAACTTGCAACAACAAAGTGGAGGACGTCTAACTTGTTTTTGCAGGGCACGTTGTGATGTGATATGGTCAAGACGTGATATGATATATTTTGATGTATGAGATGATCCTGTTTTGTACTAAGTTCATGACTTGCATGTCGACGAGTACGACAACCGACATGAGCCTTAGGGTTATCTTTAATTATTGTATGACTTGCGTGTCAATTACTTAGCACCATGTAATTGCTTTGCTTTATCGCTATGCGTTAGCAATAGTTGTAGAAGCAATAGTTGGCGAGACGACCCCAATGCTACGATGGAGATCAAGGTGTCACACCGGTGACGATAGAGATCACGCCATTGCTTTGGAGATGGAGATCAAAAGCACAAGATGATGATGGCCATGTCATGTCACATATTTTGGTTACATGTGATGTTTATCCTTTATTCATCTTATTTTTCTTAGAACGACGTTAGCATTATAAGATGGTCCTTTCACTTAATTTCAAGATAAATGTGTTCTCCCCGAGTATGCACTGTTGCTAAAGTTTGTCTTTTCGAAGCACCTCGTGGTGATCTGGTGTGATAGATTCTACGTTCACATACAACGGGTGTAAACCAGTTTTGCACATGCAGAATACTTGGGTTAAACTTGACGAGCCTAGCATGTACATACATGGTCTCGGAACACTGGAGACCGAAAGGTCGAATGAGTCATATAGTAGATATGATCAACATGAAGATGTTCACTATTGAAGACTACCCCATCTCACGTGATGATCGGACATGGGTTAGTTGATTTGGATCATGTATCACTTAGAAAACTTGAGGGATGTTGATTTAAGTGGGAGTTCATTAGTAATTTGATTAGTTGAACTAAAATTTATCATGAACTTAGTCCTAATAGTCTTTGCAAATCTATGTTGTAGATCAATGGCCCGTGCTACCGTTCCCTTGAATTTTAATGCGTTCCTAGAGAAAGCTAAGTTGAAACATGATGGTAGAAACTACAAAGACTGGGTCCGTAACTTGAGGTTTATCCTCATTGCTGCACATAAGAATTATGTCTTTTATGCACGGCTAGGTGACAGACCTGCTGCAAAAGCCGATGCAGACGTTATGAACGTTTGGTAGGCTCGATCTGATGACTACTCGATAGTTCAGTGTTCCATGCTTTACGGCTTGGAACCAGTACTTCAAAAGCATTTTGAACGCCACAGAGTATATGAGATGTTCCAAGAGCTAAAGTTGATATTTCAAGCTAATGGCCGGGTTGACAGATATGAAGTCTCCAACAAGTTCTTTAGCTATAAAATTGAGGAGAACAGTTCTGTGAGTGAACACATACTCGGAATGTCTGGGTACCACAACCACTTGACTCAGCTGGGAATTGATCTTCCAGTTGAGAGTGTTATTGATAGAGTTCTTCAGTAACTGCCACCAAGCTACAAAGGCTTCATGATGAACTATAATATGAAAAGGATGATGAAAACGATTCATGAGCTCTCCGCCAGGCTGAAATCGGTGGAGGTAGAATTCAAGAGAGAGCATCAAGTGTTGATGGTTAACAAGATCACCCGTTTTAAGAAAAAAGGCAAGGGAAAGAAAGGAAACTTCAATAAGACTGGCAAACAAGTTGCCGCTCCCGTAAAGAAGCCCAAAGATGGACCCAAGCCTGAAACTGAGTGCTTCTACTGTAAGGAAGATGGTCACTAGAAGAGGAACTCCCCCAAGTACTTGACAGATAAGAAGCATGCAAAGTGAAAAAGGTATATTTGATATACATGTTATTGATGTGTTCCTTACTAATGCCCGTAGTATCACCCGAGTATTTGATATTGTTTCGGTTGCTCATATTTGTAAATCGAAACATGAGCTACAGAATAAATGAAGGTTGGCAAATGATGAGGTGACAATGCGCGTCGGAAATGGTTCCAAGGTTGATGTGATCGCCGGTGGCACGCTACCTCTACATCTACCTACGAGATTAGTTTTAGACCTCAATAATTTTTATTTAGTGCCAGCATTGAGCCTGGAGATTATATCTGGATCTTGTTTATTGCCAGACGGTTATTCATTTAAGTTAGAGAATAATGATTGTTCTATTTATATGAGTAACATCTTTTATGGTCATGCACCCTTAGTGAATGGTCTATTCTTGTTGAATCTCGATCGTAGTGATACACATATTCATAAAATTAATGCCAAAAGATGCAAAGTTGATAATGATAGTGCAACATATTTGTGGCACTGTCGTTTAGGTCATATTGGTTTAAAGCACGTGAAGAAACTCCATGCGGATGGACTTTTGGAATCACTTGATTATGAATCATTTGATACTTGCGAACCATGCCTCATGCGTACGATGACTAAAAATCCGTTTTTCGGAACAATGGAGCGATCTAATGACTTACTAGAAATAATACATACCGATGTATGCGGTTCGATGAGTGTTGAAGCACGTGATGGGTATCGTTATTTTCTAACCTTCACAGATGATTTGAGTAGGTATGGATATATCTACTTGACGAAACACAAGTCTGAAACATTTGAAAAGTTCAAAGAATTTCAGAGTGAAGTGGAGAATCATCGTAAAAAGAAAATAAAGTTTCTACGATCTGATCGTGGAGGTGAATATTTGAGTTACAAGTTTGGCCTTCATTTAAGACAGTGTGGAATTGTTTCATAACTCATGCCACCTGGAATACCACAGCGTAATGGTGTGTCCAAACATCATAACCATACTTTATTGGATATGGTACATTCTATGATGTATCTTACCGGTTTGCCTCTATCCTTTTGCGGCTATGCATTAGAGACTAACACATTCACATTAAATAAGGTACCGCCTAAATCCATTAAGATGACACCGTATGAACTATGGTTTGGCAAGAAACCTAAGTTGTCATTTCTTAAAGTCCGGGGATGCGACGCTTATGTCAAAAGGCTTCAACCTGATAAGCTCAAACCCAAAGCGGAGAAGTGCATATTCATAGGATACCCTAAAGAAACTATTGGGTATACCTTCTACCACAGATCCGAAGGCAAGATCTTTGTTGCTAAGAATGGGTCATTTCTAGAGAAGGAGTTTCTCTCGAAAGAAGTGAGTGGGAGGAAAGTAGAATATGATGAGGTAATTGTACCTTCTCTTGAATCGGAAAGTAGCACATCAGAGATAACCGTTCCGGTGATGCCTACACCAACAAGAGAAAAAGAAAATGATGATCATGAAACTTCAGATCAAGTTACTACTGAACTTCGTAGGTCGACCAGAACATGTACCGCACCAGAGTTGTACAGTAATTTAATCCTGGAAGTCATGTTCTTAGACAAAGGAAAACCTATGAACTATGAAGAAGCTATGATGAGCCCATATTCCGTGGCTTGAGGCCATGAAATCTAAGATAGGATCCATGTATGAGAACAAAGTGTGGACTTTGGTGGACTTGCCCGATGATCGGAAAGCCATTGAGAATAAATGGATCTTCAAGAAGAAGATAGACGCTGATGGTAATATCACTGTCTACAAAGCTTGACTTATCGCAAAAGGTTTTTGAAACGTTCAAGGGGTTGACTACGATGCGACTTTCTCACCCGCCGCAATGCTGAAGTCTGTCAGAATTATGTTAGCAATTGCCACATTTTATGATTATGAAATCTGGCAAATGAACGTCAAAACTGCATTGCTTAATGGGTTTCTTAAAGAAGAGTTGTATATGATGCAACCAGAAGGTTTTGTCGATCCTAAGGGTGCTAACAAAGTGTGGAAGGTCTAGCGATCCATCTATGGACTGGTGCAAGCATCTCGGAGTTGGAATATACGCTTTGATGAGGTGATCAAAGCATTTGGTTTTTTACAGACTTATGTTGAAGTCTGTATTTACAAGAAAGTGGGTGGGAGCTGTGTAGCATTTATGATATTATATGTGGATGACATAGTTGATTGAAAATGATATAGAATTTCTGGATAGTATAAAAGGATATTTGAATAATAATTTTTCAATGAAAGACCTCGGTGAAGCTGCTTACATGTTGGGCATCAAGATCTATAGGGATAGATAGAGATGCTTAATAGGACTTTCACAAAGCACATACCTTGACAAAGTTCTGAAGAAGTTCAAAATGGACCAGTCAAAGAAAGGGTTCTTGCCTGTGTTGCAAGGTGTGAAGTTGAGTCAGACTCAAAGTCCAACCACGATAGAAAACAGGGAGAGAATGATAGTCATTCCCTATACCTCAGCCATAGGTTCTATAATGTATGCCATGTTGTGTACCAGACCTGATGTGTGGCTTGCCATAAGTTTGGCCGGGAGGTACCTAAGTAATCCAGGAATGGATCACTGGACAACGGTCAAGAATATCCTAAAATACCTGAAAAGGACGAAGGATATTTTTCTCGTTTATGGAGGTGACGAAGAGCTCATTATAAAGGGTTACATTGATGCTAGCTTTCACACAGATCTAGATGACTCTAAGTCGCAAATCGAATACGTATTTATATTGAATGGTGGAGCTGTTAGTTAGTGCAGTTATAAGAAGAGCGTCGTGGTGGGATCTACATGTGAAGCGGAGTACATAGCTGCTTCAGAAGCAACACATGAGGAAGTCTGGATGAAGGAGTTCATATCCAATCTGGGTGTAATACCCAATGCATCGGGTCCGATGACAATTGATACGTCTCCAACGTATCTATAATTTTGGGTTCTTCCATGCTATTATATTACCTGTTTAGGATGTTTATGGGCTTTACTTTACAATTTTATATCATTTTTGGGACTAACCTACTAACCGGAGGCCCAACCCATATTGCTGTTTTTTTGCCTATTTCAGTGTTTTGAAGAAAAGGAATATCAAAAAGAGTCCAAACGGAATCAAACCTTCGGGAGAGTTATTTTTGGAACAGAAGCAATCCAGGAGACTTGGAGTTGAAGTCAGGGAAGCTTCGAGGTGGCCACAAGGCAGGAAGGCGCGACCTACCCCCTGGGTGCGCCCCACCCTCGTGGGCCCCTCGTGGCTCCCCTGACCGACTTCTTTCGCCTATATATGTCCATATACCCTAAAAACATCGGGGAGCACAATAGATCGGGAGTTCCGCCGTCGCAAGCCTCTGTAGCCACCAAAACCAATCGGGACCCTGTTCCGATACCCTTCCGGAGGGGGGGTCCCTCACCGGTGGCCATCTTCATCATCCCGGCGCTCTCCATGATGAGGAGGGAGTAGTTCACCCTCGGGGCTGAGGGTATGCACCAGTAGCTATGTGTTTGATCTCTCTCACTCTCTCTCGTGTTCTTGATTTGATACGATCTTGATGTATCGTGAGCTTTGCTATTATAGTTGGATCTTATGATGTTTCTCCCCCTCTACTCTCTTGTAATGGATTGAGTTTTCCCTTTGAAGTTATCTTATCGGATTGAGTCTTTAAGGATTTGAGAACACTTGATGTATGTCTTGCGTGGGATACCCGTGGTGACAATGGGGTATTCTATTGATTCACTTGATGTATGTTTTGGTGATCAACTTGCGGGTTCCGTGACCTTGGGAATCTATGCATAGGGGTTGGCACACGTTTTCGTCTTGACTCTCCGGTAGAAACTTTGGGGCACTCTTTTGAAGTACTTTGTGTTGGTTGAATAGATGAATCTGAGATTGTGTGATGCATATCGTATAATCATACCCACAGATACTTGAGGTGACATTGGAGTATCTAGGTGACATTAGGATTTTGGTTGATTTGTGTCTTAAGGTGTTATTCTAGTATGAACTCTAGGATGGATCGAACGGAAAGAATAGCTTCATGTTATTTTACCACGGACTCTTGAATAGATCAATCAGAAAGGATAACTTTGAGGTGGTTTCGTACCCTACAATAATCTCTTCATTTGTTCTCCGCTATTAGTGACTTTGGAGTGACTCTTTGTTGCATGTTGAGGGATAGTTATATGGTCCAGTTATGTTATTATTGTTGAGAGAACTTGCACTAGGAAAGTATGAACCTTAGGCCTAGTTTCCTACCATTGCAATACCGTTTGTGCTCACTTTTATCATTAGTTACCTTGCTATTTTTATAATTTCATATTACAAATACTCATATCTATCATCCATATTGCACTTTTATCACTATCTCTTCGCCGAACTAGTGCACCTATACAATTTATCATTGTATTGGGTGTGTTGGGGACACAAGAGACACTTTGTTATTTGGTTGCAGGGTTGTTTGAGAGAGACCATCTTCATCCTACGCCTCCCACGGATTGATAAACCTTAGGTCATTCACTTGAGGGAAATTTGCTACTGTCCTACAAACCTCTGCACTTGGAGGCCCTAAAATGTCTACAAGGAGAAGGTTGCATAGTAGACATCAACAATCTTTTGTGCCAACACTGGAGAAATTGCCATAGAAGCACAAGTTTCACAAGAGAACCAAACACATCAAGTGACGCTTGAACTCTGTCGGTGTCAAAACCGGCGGATCTCGGGTAGGGGGTCCCGAACTGTGCGTCTAGGCGGATGGTAACAGGAGACAAGGGACACGATGTTTTACCCAGGTTCGGGCCCTCTTGATGGAGGTAAAACCCTACGTTCTGCTTGATTAATATTGATGATATGTGTTACAAGAGTAGATCTACCACGAGATCAAGGAGGCTAAACCCTAGAAGCTAGCCTATGGTATGATTGTTGTTCGTCCTATGGACTAAAGCCATCCGGTTTATATAGACACCGGAGAGGGCTAGGGTTAAACAAAGTCGGTTACAATGGTAGGAGATATACATATCCGTATCGCCAAGCTTGCCTTCCACGCCAAGGAAAGTCCCATCCAGACACGGGACGAAGTCTTCAATCTTGTATCTTCATAGTCTTGGAGTCCGGCCGACCATGATAGTTCGGCTATCCGGACACCCCCTAGTCCGGGACTCCCTCAGTAGCCCCTGAACCAGGCTTCAATGACGACGAGTCTGGTGCGCATGTTGTCTTCGGCATTGCAAGGCGGGTTCTTCCTCCGAATAATTTATAGAAGATTGTGAACATCAGGATAGTGTCCGGCTCTGCAAAAATAAATTTGACGTACCACCGTAGAGAGAATAATATTACAAAAGTTCAATCTGCTGACGTATTTTGTGGCGTGACGTCATACCACTACCAAGCCTTTACTCAAATTGTTTTTATTGTTCCACCTCCGCGCGTTTAGCGAAGCGGTTTCCCTGGCACGCCTTGTCGAAGCAGAGATCCTGTTCCCCTTATTCCGGGATTCCCATCAATACGGACGTGGGTAACCCAACCACGCCATTGATTGTGACGCTTGGGAGATAAGCGAGTTTTACCAGGCCGGTGAGGACACATGTTTTCGTCCGCCCATATAAGGGGATAAAGATCCAACCCTTTTACCTGCGCCTTCTTCCTCCTTGGCTTATCCATCTCCGCGAACTCGAGCTCCAGCGCCCAAGTCCGCACTTCTCACCTCAAGCTTCTCCAACTATGTCCGGAGCGGGAGGCAAGTGGATGGCCTCCTCCGTCACGGAGGGGCAGATCCAGAAGCTGCGCGACGCCGGATGTTTGTCCAGCGACATCGCGCACCGGCTCCCTGACGAGGGAGAGCTCATCCCCACCCCCAGGCCCCATGAGAGGGTAGTATTTCTTCCCCATTTCCTCCGCGGACTGGGCTTCCCACTTCATCCCTTTGTCCGGGGGCTCATGTTCTACTACGGCCTAGATTTCCATGATCTGGCCCCGAATTTCATCCTCAACATCTCGGCGTTTATCGTCGTGTGCGAGGCCTTCCTCTGCATCCAGCCCCACTTCGTCTTGTGGCTCAAGACCTTTAGTGTCAAGCCGAAGGTGAAGGAAATATGCCCTAGAGGCAATAATAAAGTTATTATTTATTTCCTCATATCATGATAAATGTTTATTATTCATGCTAGAATTGTATTAACCGGAAACATGATACATGTGTGAATACATAGACAAACATAAAGTCACTAGTATGCCTCTACTTGACTAGCTCATTAATCAAAGATGGTTATGTTTCCTAACCATAGACATGTGTTGTCATTTGATTAATGGGATCACATCATTAGTATAATGATGTGATTGACATGACCCATTCCGTTAGCCTGGCACTTGATCGTTTTGTATATTGCTATTGCTTTCTTCATGACTTATACAAAGTTCCTGCAACTATGAGATTGTGCAACTCCCGTTTACTGGAAGAACACTTTGTGTGCTACCAAACGTCACAACATAACTGGGTGATTATAAAGGTGCTCTACAGGTGTTTCCGAAGGTACATGTTGGGTTGGCATAATTCGAGATTAGGTTTTGTCACTCCGATTGTCGGAGAGGTATCTCTGGGCCCTCTCGGTAATACTCATCACCTAAGCCTTGCAAGCATTGTAACTAATGAGTTAGTTATAAGATGATGTGTTACAGAACGAGTAAAGAGACTTGCCGGTAATGAGATTGAACTAGGTATTGGATACCGACGATCAAATCTCGGGCAAGTAACATACCGATGACAAAGGGAACAACGTATGTTGTTATGCGGTTTGACCGATAAAGATCTTCGTAGAATATGTAGGAACCAACGTGGGCATCCAGGTTCTGCTATTGGTTATTGACCGAGAATAGTTCTACGTCATGTCTACATAGTTCTCAAACCCGTAGGGTCCGCACGCTTAACGTTACGATGACAGTTTTATTATGAGTTTATAAGTTTTGATGTACTGAAGTTTGTTCGGAGTCCCGGATGTGATCACGGACATGACGAGGAGTCTCGAAATGGTAGAGACATAAATATTGATATATTGGACGACTATATTCGGACACCGGAAGTGTTCCGAACGTTTTCGGAGAAAACCAGAGTGCCGGAGGGTTACCGGAACCCCCCGGGAGAGATAATGGGCCACATGGGCCTTGGTGGAAAGAGAGAGGGGCGGCCAGGGTGGGCCGTGCGCCCCCTCTCCCTCTGGTCCGAATTGGACTAGGAAGGGGGGCGGCGCCCCCCTCTTTCCTTCCCCCACTCTCCCCCTTCCTTTCCCCTCCTAGTAGGAGTAGGAAAGGGGGAGTCCTATTCCTACTAGGAGGAGGACTCCTCCTCCTTGGCGCGCCCACAAGGGCCGGCCGGCCTCCCCCCTCCCTCCTTTATATACGGGGGCAGGGGGCACCCCAGGACACACAAGTTGATCTACGAATCGTTCCTTAGCCGTGTGCGGTGCCCCCCTCCACCATATTCCACCTCGGTCATATCGTCGTGGAGTTTAGGCGAAGCCCTGCGCCGGTAGAACATCATCATCGTCACCACACCATCGTGCTGACGAAACTCATCCCCGAAGCTTTGCTGGATCGGAGCCCGGGGATCGTCATCGAGCTGAACGTGTGCTGAACTCGGAGGTGCCGTACGTTCGGTGCTTGGATCGGTTGGATCGTGAAGACATACGACTACATCAACCGCGCTGTCATAACGCTTCCGCTTACGGTCTACGAGGGTACGTGGACAAACACTCTCCCCTCTCGTTGCTATGCCATCACCATGATCTTGCGTGTGCGTAGGAAAATTTTGAAATTACTACGTTCCCCAACAGTGGCATCTGAGCCTGGTTTTATGCTTTGATGTTATATGCACGAGTAGAACACAAGTGAGTTGTGGGCGATACAAGTCATACTGCTTACCAGGATGTCATACTTTGGTTCGGCGGTATTGTGAGATGAAGCGGCCCGGACCGACATTACGCGTACGCTTACGCGAGGCTCGTTTCACCGTTACGAGCACTCGTGCTTAAAGGTGGCTGGCGGGTGTCTGTCTCTCTCACTTTAGCTGAATCGAGTGTGGCTACGCTCGGTCCTTGCGAAGGTTAAAACAGCACCAACTTGACAAACTATCATTGTGGTTTTTGATGCGTAGGTAAGAACGGTTCTTACTAAGCCCGTAGCAGCCACGTAAAATTTGCAACAACAAAGTAGAGGACGTCTAACTTGTTTTTGCAGGGCATGTTGTGATGTGATATGGTCAAGACGTGATGCTATATTTTATTGTATGAGATGATCATGTTTTGTAACCGAAGTTATCGGCAACTGGCAGGAGCCATATGGTTGTCGCTTTATTGTATGAAATGCAAACGCCCTGTAATTGCTTTACTTTATCACTAAGCGGTAGCGACAGTCATAGAAGCAATAGATGGCGTAATGACAACGATGCTACGATGGAGATCAAGGTGTCGCGCCGGTGACAATGGTGATCACGACGGTGCTTCGGAGATGGAGATCACAAGCACAAGATGATGATGGCCATATCATATCACTTATATTGATTGCATGTGATGTTTATCCTTTATGCATCTTATCTTGCTTTGATTGACGGTAGCATTTTAAGATGATCTCTCACTAAAATTATCAAGAAGTGTTCTCCCTGAGTATGCACCGTTGCCAAAGTTCGTCGTGCCCAGACACCACGTGATGATCGGGTGTGATAAGCTCTACGTCCATCTACAACGGGTGCAAGACAGTTTTGCACACGCGGAATACTCAGGTTAAACTTGACGAGCCTAGCATATGCAGATATGGCCTCGGAACACGGAGACCGAAAGGTCGAGTGTGAATCATATAGTAGATATGATCAACATAGTGATGTTCACCATTGAAAACTACTCCATCTCACGTGATGATCGGTTATGGTTTAGTTGATTTGGATCACGGATCACTTAGATGACTAGAGAGATGTCTGTCTAAGTGGGAGTTCTTATGTAATATGATTAATTGAACTTAAATTTATCATGAACTTAGTACCTGATAGTATTTTGCTTGTCTATGTTTGTTTGTAGATAGATGGCTCGTGTTGTTGTTCCGTTGAATTTTAATGCGTTCCTTGAGAAAGCAAAGTTGAAAGATGATGGTAGCAATTACACGGACTGGGTCCGTAACCTGAGAATTATCCTCATTGCTGCACAGAAAAGTTACGTCCTGGAAGCACCGCTGGGTGCTAGGCCTGCTGCTGATGCAACTGACGACATTAAGAACGTCTGGCAGAGCAAAGCTGATGACTACTCTATAGTTCAGTGTGCCATGCTTTACGGCTTAGAACCGGGTCTTCAACGACGTCTTGAACGTCATGGAGCATATGAGATATTCCAGGAGTTGAAGTTAATATTTCAAGCAAATGCCCAGATTGAGAGATATGAAGTCTCCAATAAGTTCTACAGCTGCAAGATGGAGGAGAATAGTTCTGTCAGTGAGCATATACTTAGAATGTCTAGGTATAATAATCACTTGATTCAACTGGGAGTTAATCTTCCGGATGATAGCGTCATTGACAGAATTCTCCAATCACTGCCACCAAGCTAGAAGAGCTTTGTGATGAACTATAATATGCAAGGGATGAACAAGACTATTCCCGAGCTCTTCGCAATGCTAAAAGCTGCGGAGGTAGAAATCAAGAAGGAGCATCAAGTGTTGATGGTCAACAAGACCACTAGTTTCAAGAAAAAGGGCAAAGGGAAGAAGAAGGGGAACTTCAAGAAGAACAGCAAGCAAGTTGCTACTCATGAGAAGAAACCCAAGTCTGGACCTAAGCCTGAAACTGAGTGCTTCTACTGCAAGCAGACTGGTCACTGGAAGCGGAACTGCCCCAAGTATTTGGCGGATAAGAAGGATGGCAAAGTGAACAAAGGTATATGTGATATACATGTTATTGATGTGTACCTAACTAGAGCTCGTAGTAGCACCTGGGTATTTGATACTGGTTCTGTTGCTAATATTTGCAACTCGAAACAGGGACTACAGAATAAGCGAGCACTGGCCAAGGACGAGGTGACGATGCGCGTGGGAAACAGTTACAAAGTCGATGTGATCGCGGTCGGCACGCTACCTCTACATCTACCTTCGGGATTAGTTTTAGACCTGAATAATTGTTATTTGGTGCCAGCGTTGAGCATGAACATTATATCTGGATCTTGTTTGATGCGAGACGGTTATTCATTTAAATCAGAGAATAATGGTTGTTCTATTTATATGAGTAATATCTTTTATGGTCATGCACCCTTGAAGAGTGGTCTATTTTTATTAAATCTCGATAGTAGTGATACACATATTCATAGTGTTGAAACCAAAAGATGCAGAGTTAATAATGATAGTGCAACTTATTTGTGGCACTGCCGTTTGGGTCATATTGGTGTAAAGCGCATGAAGAAACTCCATATTGATGGACTTTTGGAATCACTTGATTATGAATCACTTGGTACTTGCGAACCGTGCCTTATGGGCAAGATGACTAAAACGCCGTTCTCCGGAACTATGGAGCGAGCAACTGATTTGTTGGAAATCATACATACTGATGTTTGTGGCCCAGTGAATGTTGAGGCTCGCGGCGGGTATCGTTATTTTCTCACCTTCACAGATGATTTGAGCAGATATGGGTATATCTACTTGATGAAACACAAGTCTGAAACATTTGAAAAGTTCAAAGAATTTCAGAGTGAAGTGGAAAATCATCGTAACAAGAAAATAAAGTTTCTACGATCTGATCGTGGAGGAGAGTATTTGAGTTATGAGTTTGGCCTACACTTGAAACAATGTGGAATAGTTTCACAACTCACGCCACCTGGAACACCACAACGAAATGGTGTGTCCGAACGTCGTAATCGTACTTTACTTGATATGGTGCGATCTATGATGTCTCTTACTGATTTACCGTTATCATTTTGGGGTTATGCTTTAGAGACGGCCGCATTCACGTTAAATAGGGCACCATCAAAATCCGTTGAGACGACGCCTTATGAACTGTGGTTTGGCAAGAAACCAAAGTTGTCGTTTCTTAAAGTTTGGGGCTGTGATGCTTATGTAAAGAAACTTCAACCAGATAAGCTCGAACCTAAATCGGAGAAATATGTCTTCATAGGATACCCAAAAGAGACTGTTGGGTACACCTTCTATCATAGATCCGAAGGCAAGACATTCGTTGCTAAGAATGGATCCTTTCTAGAGAAGGAGTTTCTCTCGAAAGAAGTGAGTGGGAGGAAAGTAGAACTTGATGAGATAACTATATCTACTCCCTTATTGGAAAGTAGTTCATCACGAGAACCGGTTCCTGTGACAACTACACCAATTAGTGAGGAAGCTAATGATAATGATCATGAAACTTCAGATCAAGTTTCTACTGAACCTCGTAGGTCTACCAGAGTAAGATCCGCACCAGAGTGGTATGGTAATCCTATTCTGGAAGTCATGTTACTTGACCATGATGAACCTACGAACTATGAGGAAGCGATGATGAGCCCGGATTCCGCAAAATGGCTAGAAGCCATGAAATCTGAGATGGGATCCATGTATGAAAACAAAGTATGGACTTTGGTTGACTTGCCCGATGATTGGCAAGCCATTGAGAATAAATGGATCTTTAAGAAGAAGACTGACGCTGATGGTAATATAACTGTCTATAAAGCTCGACTTGTTGCAAAAGGTTTTCGACAAGTTCAAGGGGTTGACTACGATGAGACTTTCTCACCCGTAGCGATGCTTAAGTCCGTCCGAATCATGTTAGCTATTGCTGCATTGCATGATTATGAAATTTGGCAAAGGGATGTCAAGACTGCATTCTTGAATGGATTTCTAGAAGAAGAGTTGTATATGATGCAGCCGGAAGGTTTTGTTGATCCAAAAGGTGCTGACAAAGTGTGCAAGCTCCAGCGTTCCATTTATGGACTGGTGCAAGCATCTCGGAGTTGGAATAAACGCTTTGATAGTGTGATCAAAGCATATGGTTTTATACAGACTTTTGGAGAAGCCTGTATTTACAAGAAAGTGAGTGGGAGCTCTGTAGCATTTCTAATTTTATATGTAGATGACATATTATTAATTGGAAATGATATAGAATTTCTGGATAGCATAAAAGGATACTTGAATAAAAGTTTTTCAATGAAAGACCTCGGTGAAGCTGCCTACATATTGGGCTTCAAGATCTATAGAGATAGATCAAGACGCTTAATAGGACTTTCACAAAGCACATACGTTGACAAAATTTTGAAAAAGCTCAAAATGGATCAGGCAAAGAAAGGATTCTTGCCTGTGCTACAAGGTGTGAAGTTGAGTCAAACTCAATGCCCGACCACAGCAGAAGATAGAGAGAAAATGAAAAATGTTCCCTATGCTTCAGCCATAGGCTCTATCATGTATGCAAAGCTGTGTACCAGACCTATGGTATGCTTAGCAATAAGCTTGGCAGGAAGGTACCAAAGTAATCCAGGAGTAGATCACGGGACAGCGGTCAAGAACATCCTGAAATACCTGAAAAGGACTAAGGATATGTTTCTCGTATATGGAGGTGACAAAGAGCTAGTCGTAAATGGTTACGTCGATGCAAGCTTTGACACTGATCCGGACGACTCTAAATCGCAAACCGGATACGTGTTTTTATTAAACGGTGGAGCTGTAAGTTGGTGCAGTTCTAAACAAAGCGTCGTAACGGGATCTACATGTGAAGCGGAGTACATAGCTGCTTCGGAAGCAGCAAATGAAGGAGTCTGGATGAAGGAGTTCATTTCCGATCTAGGTGTCATACCTAGTGCATCGGGACCAATGAAGATCTTCTGTGACAATACTGGTGCAATTGCCTTGGCAAAGGAATCCAGATTTCACAAGAGGACCAAGCACATCAAGAGACGCTTCAATTCCATTCAGGACCAAGTCCAAGTGGGAGACATAGAGATTTGCAAGATACATACGGATCTGAATGTTGCAGACCCGTTGACTAAGCCTCTCTCACGAGCAAAACATGATCAGCACCAAGACTCCATGGGTGTTAGAATCATTACTTTGTAATCTAGATTATTGACTCTAGTGCAAGTGGGAGACTAAAGGAAATATGCCCTAGAGGTAACAATAAAGTTATTATTTATTTCCTCATATCATGATAAATGTTTATTATTCATGCTAGAATTGTATTAACCAGAAACATGATACATGTGTGAATACATAGACAAACATAAAGTCACTAGTATGCCTCTACTTGACTAGCTCATTAATCGAAGATGGTTATGTTTCCTAACCATAGACATGTGTTGTCATTTGATTAATGGGATCACATCATTAGGATAATGATGTGATTGACATGACCCATTCCGTTAGCCTAGCACTTGATCGTTTAGTATATTGCTATTGCTTTCTTCATGACTTATACAAAGTTCCTGCAACTATGAGATTGTGCAACTCCCGTTTACCGGAAGAACACATTGTGTGCTACCAAACTTCACAATGTAACTGGGTGATTATAAAGGTGCTCTACAGGTGTTTCCGAAGGTACATGTTGGGTTGGCATAATTCGAGATTAGGTTTTGTCACTCCGATTGTCGGAGAGGTATCTCTGGGCCCTCTCGGTAATACTCATCACCTAAGCCTTGCAAGCATTGTAACTAATGAGTTAGTTATAAGATGATGTATTATAGAACGAGTAAAGAGACTTGCCGGTAACGAGATTGAACTAGGTATTGGATACTGACGATCAAATCTCGGGCAAGTAACATACCGATGACAAAGGGAACAACGTATGTTGTTATGCGGTTTGACCGATAAAGATCTTCGTAGAATATGTAGGAACCAATATGGGCATCCAGGTTCCGCTATTGGTTATTGATCGAGAATAGTTCTAGGTCATGTCTACATAGTTCTCGAACCCGTAGGGTCCGCACGCTTAACGTTACGATGACAGTTTTATTATGAGTTTATAAGTTTTGATGTACCGAAGTTTGTTCGGAGTCCCGGATGTGATCACGGACATGACGAGGAGTCTCGAAATGGTCGAGACATAAAGATTGATATATTGGACGACTATATTCGGACACCGGAAGTGTTCCGGACGTTTTCGGAGAAAACCGGAGTGCCGGAGGGTTACCGGAACCCACCCCCCCCAGGAGAGATAATGGGCCACATGGGACTTGGTGGAAAGAGAGAGGGGCGGCCAGGGTGGGCCGCGCGCCCCCTCTCCCTCCGGTCCGAATTGGACTAGGAAGGGGGGCGGCGCCCCCCTCTTTCCTGTTGGAAATATGCCCTAGAGGCAATAATAAAAGTATTATTATATTTCTATGTTCATGATAATTGTCTTTTATTCATGCTATAACTGTATTATCCGGAAATCGTAATACACGTGTGAATACAAAGACCACAATATGTCCCTTGTAAGCCTCTAGTTGACTAGCTCGTTGTGATCAACAGATAGTCATGGTTTCCTGGCTATGGACATTGGATGTCGTTGATGACGGGATCACATCATTAGAAGAATGATGTGATGGACAAGATCCAATCCTAAGAATAGCACAAAGATCGTGTAGTTCGTTTGCTAGAGCTTTGCCAATGTCAAGTATCTCTTCCTTCGACCATGAGAGCGTGTAACTCCTGGATACCGTAGGGGTGCTTTGGGTGTATCAAACATCACAACGTAACTGGGTGACTATAAAGGTGCACTACAGGTATCTCCGAAAGTATCTATTGTTTTATGCGGATCGAGACTGGGATTTGTCACTCCGTATGACGGAGAGGTATCTCTGGGCCCACTCGGTAATGCATCATCATAATGAGCTCAAGGTGACCAATGTGTTGGCCACGGGATCATGCATTACGGTACGAGTAAAGTGACTTGCCGGTAACGAGACTGAACAAGGTATTGGGATACCGACGATCGAGTCTCGGGCAAGTAACGTACCGATTGACAAAGGGAATTGTATACAGGGTTTGATCGAATCCTCGACATCGTGGTTCAACCGATGAAATCATCGAGGAGCGTGTGGGAGCCATCATGGGTATCCAGACCCCGCTGTTGGTTATTGCCCGAGAGTGGTCTCGGTCATGTCTGCATGTCTCCCGAGCCCGTAGGGTCTACACACTTAAGGTTCGGTGACGCTAGGGTTGTTAGGAAGACTAGTATGTGACTACCGAATGTTATTCGGAGTCCCGGATGAGATCCCGGACGTCATGAGGAGTTCCGGAATGGTCCGGAGGTAAAGTTTTATATATGGGAAGTTGTTAAACGGGCACCGGAAAGTTTCGGGGTTATACCGGTATTGTACCGGGACCACCGGAAGGGTTTCGGGGGTCCACCGGGAGGGGCCACCCCTCCCGGGGGGCCACTTGGGCTGCGTGGGGATAGCAGCCAGCCCCTAGTGGGCTTGGCGCGCCCCCCTCCTTGGGCCCATGCGCCTAAGGGTGGGGGGGAAACCCTAAAGGGGGCGCACCCCCTTTGCTTGGGGGGCAAGCCCCCCACCCCTTGGCCGCCCCCCCCCCCTAGGGTTTTCCCTAGAGGGCCGGCCCCCCTTGCCCTTTCCCCTATATATAGAGGGTGAGGGGAGGGCTGCAATACACCATAACTCAAGGCGCAGCCCCTCCCCTCCCCAACACATCTCCTCCTCCGTACGTGCTTGGCGAAGCCCTGTCGGAATACTGCCGCGTCAACTGCACCACGCCGTCGTGCTGCCGTTGGAGCTGCCTTCCTCAACCTCTCCTTCCTCCTTTCTGGATCAAGACGGAGGAGACGTCTCCCGTCCCGTACGTGTGTTGAACGCGGAGGTGCTGTCCGTTCAGCACTAGGACATCGGTGATCCGAATCACGTTCGAGTACGACTCCATCATCACCATCTCCTTGGCAAGCTTCCGCTCGTGATCTACAAGTGGTATGTAGATGCAAAATCTCTCCCTTGACTCGTTGCTTAGATGAACTCATAGATGGATCTTGGTGAAACCGTAGGAAAATTTTTAATTTTCTGCAACGTTCCCCAACAGTGGTATCAAAGCTAGGTCTATGCGTAGTTCTCTTTGCACGAGTAGAACACAATTTTGTTGTGGGCGTGGATCTTGTCATCTTACTTGCCTCTACTAGTCTTTTCTTGCTTCGGCGGTATTGTGGGATGAAGCGGCCCGGACCAACCTTACACGTACGCTTACGTGAGACCGGTTCCACCGACTAACATGCACTAGTTGCATAAGGTGGCTGGCGGGTGTCTGTCTCTCCCACTTTAGTTGGAGCGGATTCGATGAAAAGGGCCCTTATGAAGGGTAAATAGAAGTTGACAAAATCACGTTGTGGTTATTCGTAGGTAAGAAAACGGTCTTGCTAGAACCCAATTGCAGCCACGTAAAAGATGCAACAACAATTAGAGGACGTCTAACTTGTTTTTGCAGCGATTGATCAATTGATGTGATATGGCCAGAAGTTGTGATGAATGATGAATTGTGATGTATGAGATCATATTCTTTGTAATAGGATTCACGACTTGCATGTCGATGAGTATGACAACCGGCAGGAGCCATAGGAGTTGTCTTTATTTTTTGTATGACCTGCGTGTCATTGAAGAACGCCATGTAACTTACTTTACTTCATTGCGAAACGCGTTAGTCATAGAAGTAGAAGTAGTCGTTGGCGTGACAACTTCATGAAGACACGATGATGGAGATCATGATGATGGAGATCATGGTGTCAAGTCGGTGACAAGATGATCATGGAGCCCCGAAGATGGAGATCAATGGAGCTATATGATATTGGCCATATCATGTCACAACTATATAATTGCATGTGATGTTTATTATGTTTATGCATCTTGTTTACTTAGGACAACGGTAGTAAATAAGGTGATCCCTTACAAAATTTCAAGAAGTGTTCTCCCCTAACTATGCACCGTTGCTACAGTTCGTCGCTTCTAAGCACCACGTGATGATCGGGAGTGATGGATTCTTACGTTCACATACAACGGGTGTAAGACAGTTTTACACAGCGAAAACACTTAGGGTTAACTTGACGAGCCTAGCATGTGCAGACATGGCCTCGGAACACGGAGACCGAAAGGTCGAACACGATTCGTATGAAAGATACGATCAACATGAGAATGTTCACCGATGATGACTAGTCCGCCTCACGTGATGATCGGACACGGGCTAGTCGACTCGGATCGTGTAACACTTAGATGACTAGAGGGATGTCTAATCTAAGTGGGAGTTCATAATTTGATTAGAACTTAATTATCATGAACTTAGTCTAAAACCTTTGCAAATATGTCTTGTAGATCAAATGGCCAACTCTCATGTCAACATGAACTTCAACGCGTTCCTAGAGAAAACCAAGCTGAAAGATGATGGCAGCAACTATACGGACTGGGTCCGGAACCTGAGGATCATCCTCATAGCTGCCAGGAAACAATATGTCCTAGAAGGACCGCTAGGTGACGCTCCCGTCCCAGAGAACCAAGACATTATGAATGCTTGGCAGTCTCGTGCTGATGATTACTCCCTCGTTCAGTGCGGCATGCTTTACAGCTTAGAACCGGGGCTCCAAAAGCGTTTTGAGCATCACGGAGCATATGAGATGTTCGAAGAGCTGAAACTAGTTTTCCAAGCTCACGCCCGGGTCGAGAGATATGATGACTCCGACAAGTTCTACAGTTGTAAGATGGAGGAAAACAGTTCTGTCAGTGAACACATCCTGAAGATGTCTGGGTTACACAACCGTATGTCCCAGCTAAATATTAACCTCCTAGATGAGGCGGTCATTGACAGAATCCTCCAGTCGTTCCCACCAAGCTACAAGAGCTTTGTGATGAACTACAATATGCAGGGGATGGTAAAGACCATTCCTGAAGTATTTTCTATGCTGAAGTCAGCAGAGGTTGAAATCAAGAAAGAACATCAAGTGTTGATGGTCAATAAGACCACTAAGTTCAAGAAGGGCAAGGGTAAGAAGAACTTCAAGAAGGACGGCAAGGAGGTTGCCGCGCCCGGTAAGCCAGTTGCCGGGAAGAAGTCAAAGAATGGACCCAAGCCTGAGACTGAGTGCTTTTATTGCAAGGGGAAGGGTCACTGGAAGCGGAACTACCCCAAATACTTAGCGGATAAGAAGGCCGGCAACACCAAAGGTATATTTGATATACATGTAATTGATGTGTACCTTACCAGTACTCGTAGTAACTCCTGGGTATTTGATACCGGTGCCATTGCTCATATTTGTAACTCACAGCAGGAGCTGCGGAATAAACGGAGACTGGCGAAGGACGAGGTGACGATGTGCGTCGGGAATGGTTCCAGAGTCGATGTGATCGCCGTCGGCACGCTGCCTCTACATTTACCTACGGGATTAGTTTTGAACCTTAATAATTGTTATTTAGTGCCAAGTTTGAGCATGAACATTGTATCTGGATCTCGTTTAATTCGAGATGGCTACTCATTTAAGTCTGAGAATAATGGTTGTTCGATTTATATGAGAGATATGTTTTATGGTCATGCTCCGATGGTCAATGGTTTATTCTTAATGAATCTCGAGCGTAATATTACACATGTTCATAGTGTAGATGCCAAAAGATGTAAAGTTGATAACGATAGTCCCACATACTTGTGGCACTGCCGCCTTGGTCACATTGGTGTCAAACGCATGAAGAAGCTCCATGCTGATGGACTTTTGGAGTCTCTTGATTATGAATCATTTGACACATGCGAACCATGCCTCATGGGCAAAATGACCAAGACTCCGTTCTCCGGTACAATGGAGTGAGCAACCAACTTGTTGGAAATCATACATACCGATGTGTGCGGTCCAATGAGCGTTGAGGCTCGCGAAGGATATCGTTATGTTCTCACTCTCACTGACGACTTAAGTAGATATGGGTATATCTACTTAATGAAACACAAGTCTGAGACCTTTGAAAAGTTCAAGGAATTTCAGAATGAGGTGGAGAATCAACGTGACCGAAAGATAAAGTTCCTACAATCAGATCGTGGAGGAGAATATTTAAGTCACGAATTTTGCACGCACTTAAGGAAATGTGGAATCGTTTCACAACTCACGCCGCCTGGAACACCTCAGCGAAACAGTGTGTCCGAATGTCGTAATCGCACTCTATTGGATATGGTGCGGTCTATGATGTCTCTTACCGATTTACCGCTATCATTTTGGGGATACGCTCTAGAGACAGCTACATTCACTTTAAATAGGGCACCGTCTAAATCCATTGAGACGACACCGTATGAATTATGGTTTGGGAAGAAACCTAAGCTGTCGTTTCTAAAAGTTTGGGGATGCGATGCTTATGTCAAGAAACTTCAACCTGAAAAGCTCGAACCCAAGTCGGAAAAATGCGTCTTCATAGGATACCCTAAGGAAACTGTAGGGTATACCTTCTACTTAAGATCCGAAGGCAAGATCTTTGTTGCCAAAAACGGATGCTTTCTGGAAAAAGAGTTTCTCTCGAAAGAAGTAAGTGGGAGGAAAGTAGAACTCGATGAAGTACTACCTCTCGAACGGGAGAGTGGTGCAGCTCAGGAAAATGTTCCTGTGATGCCCACACCAACTGAAGAGGAAACCAATGATGATGATCAAGGTACTTCGGATCAAGTTGCTACTGAACTTCATAGGTCCACAAGGACACGTTCCGCACCAGAGTGGTACGGCAACCCTGTCCTGGAAATCATGTTGTTAGACAACGGTGAACCTTCGAACTATGAAGAAGCGATGGCGGGCCCAGATTCCAACAAATGGCTAGAAGCCATGAAATCCGAGATAGAATCCATGTATGAAAACAAAGTATGGACTTTGACTGACTTGCCCGATGATCGGCGAGTGATAGAAAACAAATGGATCTTTAAGAAGAAGACGGACGCGGATGGAAATGTTACCATCTATAAAGCTCGACTTGTCGCTAAGGGTTATCGACAAGTTCAAGGGATTGACTACGACGAGACATTCTCCCCCGTAGCGAAGCTTAAGTCCGTCCGAATCATGTTAGCAATTGCCGCATACTATGATTATGAGATATGGCAGATGGACGTCAAAACGGCATTCCTTAACGAGCATCTTAAGGAAGAGCTGTATATGATGCAGCCAGAAGGTTTTGTCGATCCTAAGAACGCTAACAAAGTATGCAAGCTCCAGCGATCCATTTATGGGCTGGTGCAAGCATCTCGGAGTTGGAATATTCGCTTTGATGAGATGATCAAAGCGTTTGGGTTTATGCAGACTTATGGAGAAGCCTGCGTTTACAAGAAAGTGAGTGGGAGCTCTGTAGCATTTCTCATATTATATGTGGATGACATACTCTTGATGGGAAATAATATAGAATTTCTGGACAGCATTAAGGCCTACTTGAACAAATGTTTTTCAATGAAGGACCTTGGAGAAGCTGCTTATATATTAGGCATCAAGATCTATAGAGATAGATCGAGATGCCTCATAGGTCTTTCACAAAGCACATACCTTGATAAGATTTTGAAAAAGTTCAAAATGGATGAGTCCAAGAAAGGGTTCTTGCTTATGTTACAAGGTGTGAGATTGAGCTCAGCTCAGTCACCGACCACGGCGAAAGATAAAGAAGAGATGGGTGTCATCCCCTATGCTTCAGCCATAGGATCTATTATGTATGCCATGCTGTGTACCAGACCTGATGTAAACCTTGCCGTGAGTTTGGTAGCAAGATACCAGAGTAATCCCGGCAAGGAACACTGGACAGCGGTCAAGAATATCCTGAAGTACCTGAAAAGGACAAAGGACATGTTTCTCGTTTATGGAGGTGACGAAGAGCTCGTCGTAAAGGGTTACGTTGACGCTAGCTTCGACACAGATCTGGATGACTCTAAGTCACAAACCGGATACGTGTATATGTTGAATGGTGGAGCAGTAAGTTGGTGCAGCTGCAAGCAGAGCGTCGTGGCGGGATCTACATGTGAAGCGGAGTACATGGCAGCCTCGGAGGCAGCGCATGAAGCTATTTGGGTGAAGGAGTTCATCACCGACCTAGGAGTCATACCCAATGCGTCGGGGCCAATCAAACTCTTCTGTGACAACACTGGAGCTATTGCCCTTGCTAAGGAGCCCAGGTTTCACAAGAAGACCAGGCACATCAAGCGTCGTTTCAACTCCATCCGTGAAAATGTTCAAGATGGAGACATAGAAATTTGCAAAGTACATACTGATCTGAATGTCGCTGATCCGTTGACTAAACCTCTCTCGCGAGCTAAACATGATCAACACCAAAACTCTATGGGTGTTCGATTCATCACAATGTAACTAGATTGGTGACTCTAGTGCAAGTGGGAGACTGTTGGAAATATGCCCTAGAGGCAATAACAAAAGTATTATTATATTTCTATGTTCATGATAATTGTCTTTTATTCATGCTATAACTGTATTATCCGGAAATCGTAATACACGTGTGAATACAAAGACCAGAATATGTCCCTAGTAAGCCTCTAGTTGACTAGCTCGTTGTGATCAATAGATAGTCATGGTTTCCTGGCTATGGACATTGGATGTCGTTGATGACGGGATCACATCATTAGAAGAATGATGTGATGGACAAGACCCAATCCTAAGCATAGCACAAAGATCGTGTAGTTCGTTTGCTAGAGCTTTGCCAATGTCAAGTATCTCTTCCTTCGACCATGAGAGCGTGTAACTCCTGGATACCGTAGGGGTGCCTTGGGTGTATCAAACGTCACAAATAACTGGGTGACTACAAAGGTGCACTACAGGTATCTCCGAAAGTATCTATTGTTTTATGCGGATCGAGACTGGGATTTGTCACTCCGTATGATGGAGAGGTATCTCTGGGCCCACTCGGTAATGCATCATCATAATGAGCTCAAGGTGACCAATGTGTTGGCCACGGGATCATGCATTACGGTACGAGTAAAGTGACTTGCCGGTAACGAGACTGAACAAGGTATTGGGATACCGACGATCGAGTCTCGGGCAAGTAACATACCGATTGACAAAGGGAATTGTATACAGGGTTTGATCGAATCCTCGACATCGTGGTTCAACCGATGAAATCATCGAGGAGCGTGTGGGAGCCATCATGGGTATCCAGACCCCGCTGTTGGTTATTGCCCGAGAGTGGTCTCGGTCATGTCTGCATGTCTACCGAGCCCGTAGGGTCTACACACTTAAGGTTCGGTGACACTAGGGTTGTTAGGAAGACTAGTATGTGACTACCGAATGTTATTCGGAGTCCCGGATGAGATCCCGGACGTCACGAGGAGTTCCGGAATGGTCCGGAGGTAAAGTTTTATATATGGGAAGTTGTTAAACGGGCACCGGAAAGTTTCGGGGTTATACCGGTATTGTACCGGGACCACCGGAAGGGTTCCGGGGGTCCACCAGGAGGGGCCACCCCTCCCGGGGGGCCACTTGGGCTGCGTGGGGATAGCAGCCAGCCCCTAGTGGGCTTGGCGCGCCCCCCTCCTTGGGCCCATGCGCCTAAGGGTGGGGGGGGAAACCCTAAAGGGGGCGCACCCCCTTTGCTTGGGGGGCAAGCCCCCCACCCCTTGGCCGCCGCCCCCCCTAGGGTTTTCCCTAGAGGGCCGCCCCCCCTTGCCCTTTCCCCTATATATAGAGGGTGAGGGCAGGGCTGCAATACACCATAACTCAAGGCGCAGCCCCTCCCCTCCCCAACACATCTCCTCCTCCGTACGTGCTTGGCGAAGCCCTGTCGAAATACTGCCGCGTCAACTGCACCACGCCGTCGTGCTGCCGTTGGAGCTGCCTTCCTCAACCTCTCCTTCCTCCTTGCTGGATCAAGACGGAGGAGACGTCTCCCGTCCCATACGTGTGTTGAACGCGGAGGTGCTGTCCGTTCAGCACTAGGACATCGGTGATCCGAATCACGTTTGAGTACGACTCCATCATCACCATCTCCTTGGCAAGCTTCCGCTCGTGATCTACAAGTGGTATGTAGATGCAAACTCTCTCCCTTGACTCGTTGCTTAGATGAACTCATAGATGGATCTTGGTGAAACCGTAGGAAAATTTTTAATTTTCTGCAACGTTCCCCAACATTTCCTTCCCCCCTCTCCCCCTTCCTTTCCCCTCCTAGTAGGAGTAGGAAACGGGGAGTCCTACTGCTACTAGGAGGAGGACTCCTCCTCCTTGGCGCGCCCACAAGGGCCGGCCGGCCTCCCCCCTCCCTCCTTTATATACGGGGGCAGGGGGGCACCCCAGGACACACAAGTTGATCTACGGATCGTTCCTTAGCCGTGTGCGGTGCCCCCCTCCACCATATTCCACCTCGGTCATATCGTCGCGGAGTTTAGGCGAAGCCCTGCGCCGGTAGAACATCATCATCGTCACCACGCCGTCCTGCTGACGAAACTCATCCCCGAAGCTTTGCTGGATCGGAGCCCGGGGATCGTCATCGAGCTGAACGTGTGCTGAACTCGGAGGTGTCGTACGTTCGGTGCTTGGATCGGTTGGATCGTGAAGACGTACGGCTACATCAACCGCGTTGTCATAACGCTTCCGCTTACGGTCTACGAGGGTACGTGGACGAACACTCTCCCCTCTTGTTGCTATGCCATCACCATGATCTTGCGTGTGCGTAGGAAAATTTTGAAATTACTACGTTCCCCAACAGAAGGTTGTGAAGGGCAGCCAAGCGGAGTGCGGAGGCGCCATGGTGGGCAGGATGTCCCACGTTACGTGGCTGGAGGGCACTTTCGTGGAAACCATTAAGGGGTGGCAATCGGGGTGGTTCTACATCACCGAGCCGCATGACCCTGATTGGGCAACGGCCCCTGAATTTAGATCCGGCATCCCTACACGGCTCACCTCCTGGAAAGAGAGTGGCCGGATCTGGGGGGATTCGGAGGAGCTGACCGGACTCCAAGCCTGTATCCAGAAGCTGGTGGACAAGAAGCTCAAGCTTGTCAACGTAGTCCAGGTCATGCTCATCCGCCGGATTCTCCCGTGCCAACGATGGGGCTTCAACATGTGGGAGTTCGATCCGGCGCAGCACCAGACTCTGAGCGGCCTCTTCGACACTACGTACGAAGATGTCTGGAAGGTGTTGTTCAAGGGCGCCGAGGCTCCCACATCCTCTACCGAAGATCGCGGATTCCGCTTGCAGCGTCCAGCTGACGAGGTAAGTGATTTCGCCACTTGTTTTCCATAGTTTGACTCTATGCGGGATCTAAACTCCCTTTACCTTTGACAGGACTAGCTGGCGAAGGATGAACGGACTATCTGCCCGGCCCCATTGCCAGAGGACCCAGCGGACGCCCGCCTAACGGGGCTGCTGGCTCCGGCACCCCACGTGGTGCCGGAGAAGAAGGCCAAGAAGAAGGCCACGGGGACTCGGAAGAGTTCCCGTTTTCAGGTGCTATCGGATGATGAATCCGAGGCCGACTCCTCCCACCAAGGCGAGGAGGAGAAGAAGAAAGCCTCTCCCCCAGCGGGGGGAGGGAAGTAAAGGAAGGCCTCCCCAACAAGGGAGGCCGAAGGGTCCAAGAAGGGAAAAACTCTTCCCCCGGACTGCTCCGCCAACGCCAGTGACGACGACGAGGACTGGCCTCCAAGGGCCAAGCCCTTGGCGAGATCGTAAGTATCCGGACTCCCGAATAACTTCAAGGTTTTTCTTTTTTCGCCACATAATGTCTTTCTAATGCCGCATACAACCCTGCAGTCTGCCTAAGGATGATCTTCCCGCTTCATCGAGCTGGTCCTTAGGTGCGTCGGATATGGATTCTCTTCCGACTGTCTCCACCCCCCGTGACGCGGATGATGCCGAGGTGGGATCCCAAGAAGGGACCCACCAGGAGGACAGGGCCCCGGAGGTGTCGCAGGACAACCTCCCGGACTTTGCACCGGACTCGGCCCCGGAACCCACAGTGGCTCCGGAGTCCGGCGGGTGACCCCTTCGTAAGAAGGGCAAGACCGTGACGCCGGCAGCCTCCATCCAACCGGAGGCGCCGGATAGCTTGCTGGAGGCGCTCAATGGCGCCTCCATCAAAGAGGAACACCGCTCTGTTATGAGTGCGGTGATTCAGAAGGTGCAGCTCGCCAAGAGCGGGCTGACCGAAGCCTGCAGCAGCCTTCTAACAGTCTTTGAGGTAAGAATTTTAATATGTATAGAATGGTACCGCATAGACAGTAGCCCCTGATGCTCGGTTCGGTGTTCGGAAAGAAAAGCCGGACTGAGGATCTAAAAAGATATACGCAGGAGTCATAATAAATATGTCAATATGGGATTGCAGGCTACGCTGCTGACCTCTGCCGCACTGACTGTGGAGGTCAATACTTTGAAGGAAAACCTCGAGCGGTCCGAGAACGAGCTCGGCCATGCCAAGAAGCAGCTCGAGGACAAGCAAGGTGAGTAACACCCTATTAAAATTGTACCTTACAGAAAAGGATTTTGGTTGCAAAAGAATGACAATGATAACGTGGGTATTGCAGGGGCCACTAACGAGGTGGCGACCCTGAAATAGGCGGTGGCCGCGGCCGAACGCAATGCGGCCGCGGAGCGCACCGAGCGAGAGAAGCAGGAGGCGCGGGTGGCGGAGGTACAGCAAGAGCTCCAGGATCTCGTGAAAAAACATGAGAGCCTGGAGCGTGACTCGAAGACTCGAGAGTCTGAGCTTGCAACGGCTCTTGAGAGTGCCAAAGCCGCTAAGGCCGAAGCCTACAAGGCCCTCCAGGAGATTGAGGCGGTGAAGAAAATAGCAGCGGGTAAGGCATTTTTCATGCTAAGTAAGCATGTGAGTGTTAATTACCTGTTGCTTAATTCGGAGCTCTCCAGGAGCGTTCGCAGATCTTCCTCGCAGCGTGTCCGATGCTGCCGCATTCTACCGGGTCGAGGAGGGAAGCTCGACGGAGAAGGTCTTCTGGTCTCAGTATGCTGAGGCCGGACATCCGGTGCCCCTTAGCGACCAGCTGAAGCAGCCGGTCGAGCTCCACAAGGCGGCCGAACAGGCCATGAAGGGCCTCATAGTTCGGCTGTGGCCTAAGGAGGCCATGCCTGGGAGCTACTTCGGCCTGGTGCGGCAGCTGGTGGATGCGTGCCCGTGGGTTGAAGTCATCAAGCACTCTGCCTGTATTGAGGGTGCCCGTCGGGCCCTTGCCCGCGCAAAGGTGGACTGGGCAAGATGGATGCCCAGAAGCTTGTGACGGACCCGCCACCAGAGGGCAAGGAGCATCACACGCCTGAGATGTATTATAAGAGTGTGTTGAAGGGCGCCCGCACTATTGCGGGGGAGTGCTCCAAAGATGTAATTTTTGAGTAGACTCGCATTTTGTTATCATGTGCGCTGAAAACTTAGTTCATATGCGCTAAGCAACGCTTGTTAATTTAAAATATTACCTTCTGTGCGGCTGTTTATCAAATCTGAGAGATGGCAAGTCGTCGGCTTCAGCCCCCATGCCACGAGTGCTAGGGTGTTCGGGATAAACTTGAGCACTCTTGTTCCCATTTTTGGGTCCATCTAGGGAGGCGCTCAACACAGCGAACAAGGCAACCGGACTTATAATGCTTGAACACTCTCACTTAGCCATAGAATTCTATAATTTTAAATTTTGGCAAAGCCCCTAGTCTTCAGAAGGCCGAATTTGGGGCGCTATCCACGCCTGGGCCGGACAAGATCCGGCTCCTCGCTCTAAGCGGCATAAGTCTTTAAGGACTCGCAAAAACCTCTCGAACAGCGACCGGCTCTCGCCTCATCATGACGGTCAGTTTTAGCTTTCTCCACTGAGGCGTTAACCCAGCTCAACTGGGGCGCAATCGCAGTGGTTCTCCCAGTGCTACCTTAGTCGATACAACGGAACGTAAGGTACCAAAACATGGGAGCCGGGCAAACCCAACTATTGACCCAAGACATGATTCGGAGCCGATGCATATAATGCTATAAGTTCGGGGTGCCGCACTTGTGAAAGTGTTCGGACTTATCACACCATGATGCGGGAAACATAAGCCCCTGGTGTGTTTTAACCGTACCAAAGTGTACGGATGCGACATGTCATAAATGAACATATGTATGAAAGAAATGCAATTATAAGCAAAAAGGTGTTGCATTGTTTTATTCAATAAGTGCTGCTATGAATGCAGAACGATACAAATAGTGCGATAAGCAAGGGATGGGACTGTTAAACATGTCCCCCTCCAGGGGTAGGCTGTGGATTGGTGTATAAAAATGCTCATAATGGAGACCACCTGTATATTCGTTGTAGCCTTTATCCTTCCCTGGCTGTTGCATCGTGAGTTCGGCAGGTCTGCTGTCGGACAGGGCTTCTGACGAACGGAGTCCTGTGGGTAAAAAATAAAAGGTAAAAAGAAAAAAAAGAACGACACACTTGAGAGCCCCTGGTGTGGTTGAGCCGCAGTCTGGGATTATCGTGGTCGTGCCCCTCTGAAAGTGCGTTATGTCGACTAGAGGGGGGGTGAATAGGTGATTTTTATGAATTTCTTCACTGAGGAATTTGCCGGTGAGGAAATTCCTTAGCGAAGAACTATTAGAAGCGGAATAAGTACTCAGAAGTAAGCATAACAGAATACAAGCATGGTCATCATGATGAAATGAAGACTAGCACAGAGTACAGAAAGCGTAATCACAGGATAACACAAGATGAAGACAAACAGACTGAAGAAATTGAACTGAGGAAATTGAGAAAGTCTTCAGTCAAAGTCTTCAAACACAGATATGAACAAACACTCAACGCAGTAATGAGGAAATGAAAGGGTTGAGGAAATAGAACCAGTTAGGTTGGTGAAGACAATGATTTGGTAGACCAGTTCCAACTGCTGTCTCAGTTGTACATCTGGTTGGAGCGGCTGAGTATTTAAACTCGAGGACACACAATCCCGGACACCCAGTCGCTGAGCACGCAGCTCAGGACACCCAGTCCTCACCGTATTCTCCTTGAACTAAGGTCACACAGACCTCGTCCAATCACTCGTGGTAAGTCTTCAGGCGACTTCCAAACCTTCACAGGCTTGGTCACTCGGCGATCCACAATTCCTCTTGGATGCTCTAGACCTTGACGCCTAACCGTCTGGAAGAAGCACAGTCTTCAAAGGTAACAAGCGTCGGATCCACGCAGGATCAATTTCTTCAGTGATGCTCAATCACTTTGGGTTTGTAGGGGTTTGGTTTTGGGTTTTCCTCACTTGATGATTTTCGCTCAAAGTCCTCGGAGGATGGGTTGCTCTCAAATGACAAGTGTCAAGTTCTCTCGGAGCAGCCAACCAGCTAGTGGTTGTAGGGGGCGGCTATTTATAGCCTAGGGAGCAGCCTGACATGATAAGACATAAATGCCCTTCAATGATATGACCGTTAGGTGGATAAGATATTTTGGGACAGCTGGCGCGCAGCACAGCAACGGTCGGAAATTTGACTCTCAAATTCTTCAGGGCTATCATGTTCCTCACTGTGTAGGTAATTCGCACTGACGAATTCCTAACTCCTCAGTCAGAACAAATTCATCAGCGACCAGAAGAACTTCGTCTCTGTCACTGAAGAAAGTGACTGAACTGTATGAGATTTCCAAAGGCTTCACTCGAAGGGATTGGTAGGTGTAGGATTTTGAGTTGAGCATCACATGGAAATTTTTCCTTAGTATTTCCTCGACCCCCTTTAACAGTATGGTGTTTCCTATGACTCAAGAAAGAGAAAATGAAACTACGAAAACAAAAGTCTTCATGCTTCATGTTCCACAAATGAATACCAAGTCTTCAAGGTCACACCAATTTCTTCACTTTCAAAGTCTTCAGAAATTCTTCAGAATATCAAAGTCTTCAGTTGAAGAACTTCATTTTTAGGGGTCGACTTTCTCTGTAAATATCAAACTCCTCATAGACTTATAGACTTGTGTACACTCACAAACACATTAGTCCCTTAACCTATAAGTCTTTAATACACCAAAATCACTAAGGGGCACTAGATGCACTTACAATCTCCCCCTTTTTGGTGATTGATGAAAACATAGGTTAAGTTTTCAACGGGGATAAATATATGAGGTGTATACACTGATATTGAGGAATTTGATTACAAGATATAGAAGAATTCCCCCTGAAGATGTGCATAGTGTGGAATTTGCTTTTGAGGCAATGCACATTTGAAGAGTTGAATCATGGAGATCTCCCCCTATATCTTGTAATTCATACACGCATTTGATATATAATATGAGGAATTTGAAATGCATGATGAAATATGGTGCCTGATGAGATTCAGCATGCGTGCAATGTCATTAACGAGGAATAAGCATGCAAAGCATAATGCAACAAAAGTATCAGCGCACCATCGGGTTTAAGATTACAACTCGATCCAAATAAAATTTTCAGAAGAACGAGAGTTGTAACTTAAAAAATTCCCTTAATATAGACCCGCTTGAAGACTAACTCAGATTTCTCCCCCTTTGTCATCAAATGACCAAAAGGATTGAAACTAAGGACTAACGCCCCTGAAGAATTTCAAGTCAATGGAGGAGCGCCAGCGTTGTTGGTGTTGTTTGTTGTAGCAGGGCCTGCCGCAGTGTCATCCAAATCTTCATACTCATCAGTGTCACGTGATGAAGAATAAGAGCTGGCCACCAGTGGAGGAATTTTGACCTTCTTGAATTTCTTCGAAGGAGGTGCAGACCAGTCAAATTCTTCCTTGAGACCCATAGTCTTCAGTTCTTCAGCGCTATAGACATGAGTGAGGACAGCCCAGGTATGGTTGAAGGTTTCATGAAGGTAGTATTGGTTCTTCTTCACTGCATTGTGTGTTGAGGTCATATTGTGAAGAAGTGCACCAAACTGACGCTTTACCCATTTGTGATTGCGATCAACCTTCTGATGAAGACTGAGGAGTAACTCACGGTCAGTCATCACCTTGGGTGCTGTGGCTTGAGGACTTTGCTTGGCTGAGGTATTTGCGGCAGAGTCATGTGTAGCAGAATCGTCATTGGTAGAGTAAGATGCAGCCTTGCGAAATTGACCATCCAATGGACGAATGCCTTCATCGATCACAGCAGCGGCCTTGCCTTTATCGTCAGCTGATGAAACTGTCCATTTGAGGACTTCAATGGGAGGCAAGTAGCTACCGTGGTTCAGAGTGTCAGCTTTGTAATTCAGTGAAGATCTTGCCCTGATGAATCTCATAATCCAAGGAGCATAGGGCTTCAGCTCGAATGGTGACATAGCAATATTGGCCAGAGTCCTCATGAAGAAATCCTGGTAGTTGACGGGAACACCATGAATGATGTTGAAAAGCATATTCTTCATGATGCCAACGACTTCTTCATCATTTCAGTCGTGGCCTTTGATAGGACTCATTGTCTTCGTCAGAATTCGATAGACAGTCCGAGGCACATAGAGTAATTCCTTGACGAGGAATTTGGTTCGGGGGGCATGCCTTGGATTCAAAGGCTTCATCAGCACTTGCATATAGTGATTTGAAAGTTCTGGTTCGTTGTAGATAAAACGAGCATCATCAAGTGGAGGACTGAGTGGTAGAGCACGAAGCAATTCAGTTGCTGGTGCCTTGTAGTGAGTATTTTCAGACATCCAGTCTAATACCGATGAGTTCACGTCTTCAGCGTCTCCGATGATGTGCATAGTTGCATAGAATTGAAAAATGAGTTCTTCATTCCAGTCACAGATATCAATGCAGAAATTCAGAAGTCCTGCGTCGTGAAGAACACTGAGGACTGGCTCAAAGCCGGGCAGAGACTCCATGTCCACATGAGGAATATGTGCATGATCGAAGACTTTGTCTTTGTTGAAGAGCACTGAGGAATAGAAATTGGCTTGGCTAGCAGTCCAGAAACGCCTCTTCCTTATGCGAGCAGAATCATATGGATTATAATCAGTGAAAAATACGTGCTCGGCAAAGAAATCTTCAGCCTTGAACTTCTGTTTGCTTGAGAACGGATTCTTTGGCTTTGGCAGAGGGGTGTCAGTGAGTTGCATCACCACCTCAGGAATCGCGAGCTCAGGTTCTTCAGGCTGAGGAATTTCTTGTTCCTCAATAGGTGCAGTCTGAGGATCAGCAGCAACAAGTTCATCAGCACTAGTGGCTGGAATTTCTTCATGGACAGATGAAGTGGGATGAGTTTCTTCAGAGCCCATTTGAACAGTTGGAGCAGGGGACTGAGGTATCTATTAGATTGGGGTGAAGAGTGGAGAATTTGGATGCTGACTTTCCCAAAAGTCATCGTTCATCACTGGCATTGTGCTTCCAATATCCACATCTTCTTCAAGTTCTTCAACACCGGCCTCTTCAGCTGTGAACTGAGGCATAGGCGAGGAAATGATTGGGGTTGAAGGGATTGCTTCCACTTCAATTTCTTCATCAATCTGCTCTGACGAAGCAGCAGAATGATTTTCTTCATCAGATCCGCTTGGGATCTCATAGTCTTCTCCAAAAGGAACAAGGTCCTTTGATGGCATGGAGGAAATCGGAACAGCATCAATCGGATTTTCGAGTGAGCTGGTCATTGGCTTCATTTTCTTCGCAGCCGAAGAGTTTGACGCAGCTGATGCCTTCCTTTTCTTCACTGCAGCCCGCTCTGCAGCCTTTGTCTTCTTCACATCAGAGGCAGATGGAAGAATTGGAGTTGGTGTTGGCGCAGGAGGAGCTGAGGAATCTGGATGAATTTTCTTAGGCGCAACTGATGCAGTTGCCCTGACTTGTTCAGTTTCTTCAGGCGCACCACTGGTGGATGCCCTGGCAATTTCTTCAGCGGCTGGAATGGGATCATCATCCCTGGAACTGGCATTTTCTTCAGCAGCCTGAACTTCATCAGCGGTGCTGGCATGTTCTTTAGTCGGCTGAGCTGAGGCTCCAGCCTGAGGAATTTCATGTTGCGTTGGGGCAGCAACATTGGTGAATTTCTTCGTCAGGTTGACGAATCTGACTTTGGCCCCTTGCCAATCAGCATAATAAGCATCGAAGTTTTTGTTGAGGTCTTGAATTTCAGTCTGGACCTTGAGAAGTTCCTCAGGTGTCATTCTGACAACATTTTTCTTCAGGAACTTCTCCTTTCTGTATTGAGCTTTCTTGATCTCTCTTGCCTTTTCAAACTTCCATTTCTCTTCAGTGATGAAATGGGTCAACATATGACTTTGTCCAGGGGTTAGATGAAAATCAGGCATTGGGGTGTTTGGATCCTTGTGCCAGAGATCAATATAATCGAGGATTTTCCTCGGATCCAACAGCAGTGGCACAGATGTGCCTTTGGCTCTAGCGGCCTTCACCTGTCTGTCTCTGATGATTTCTGCAAGTTCATCATTCATCATCAGAAGGCACATGGAATGCGACCTGTTTCTTCTTTGGACTTGGCCGAGGACCTCGTCCAGCTGTTGCTTTGGTCTTCAACAGTGTGGGGCCTGATGAGGAAATTGGTGCAGCTGAGGAACTTGCGGAAACACCAGAGGCAATCGAGAAACCAGCAGTCCTTTGACATGTAGCCAGATGCACAGGAGCTAAGGACTTTGAAGGAGCTGTTGAGGACTTTGGTGGAGCTGTAGCAGTGTGAGGAATTAGCCGTGAGGGCACTGTTGGTGAAGCACTTGGCTTACGAGCAGGCTTCTTTGGCATGGATTTCCTCGGTTTGTCCGAGGCCTCAGTAGCAGTAGCAGTGGCAGAATCCTCATTGAATTTCTTCACTGCCTCCTTGGCTTGTCTTGCCAATTTAGCTTGGCGCTTAGCCCATTCTTCAGGAAAGTCCTCACCACGTTTGATGCTTGTGGGGTCAGCTACTTGGCCAGGTGCCAATGGAGCTCTTGGGCATGGAGCATTGAGGGCGAATTTCTTCATGTACTTTGGAGTCACATATCTGTATTCCCTCCATTCCTTTGCCCATCTCCGTTCAATCCTCTGAATGCGCACCTTGCGCTGATTTTTGTTTTCTTTGCCAAATTTTGCTTCATCAGGTGTGCAATAGTCAGCATAAATTTCCTCAGGGATTTCAAACGCAGTCATAACCTCAGGTTTCTTTCCTCCTTTCTGCGGCTTCTTACCGTCTGCCATATTCTTCAGTTGAGGAATTTGAACAATTGAGTTCTCTGAAGAAGTATGCAGTTTTTCTTCAAGGAACGCTGCAAATGAGTTAAGTTGATGAGAACCTAGTGATTCAGCAGCAGACATGAGTACCTGTGAACAGAGTACAGGTGCGAGGAATTCGGAGAGGTCATATGCGTTCTGAGAAGGTTTTTCGAAAAGAACAAGTTTTGAGGAATTTAACCAGATGAACCTTGAGAAATTTCACTAAGCGTTCTTGTCTTAGGTTCCAGAGTTGTACAGATCGAAGATCCACACAATTAGGGAATCTTGAAGAAAATGATTGCTTAGAGAAATAGTTCAAGATCATATGATGTGAAGTGTTCATATGTGTGAAGATTTGAAGAATAAACACCTTTGAAGATTTTGTAGTGTAAAATTTGGATCAACGAGGGTAGAAAAAGTAACTTTTAATTACCCTAAATGAAGAACACGACGAACTGGGTGTTGTAGATGTGAAGCTCGTCTGTTCAGATCTTCCACGCCCTAACTTGGCAGAGGAAGACATCTACGGCGGCGGCGGAGTGAAGATTTCCGCGGTCGGCGTGAGTACGACAGCGATGAGGTCGAGGCAGCGAAGCTCTTCCTCACCGGCGACGATGGAGTAGCGGTGGCGCTAGGGTTTGAGGAGCTCGAGCGGGAGAGAGAGGTCGAGTGGAGTAAAAGAAGTGAGGATGGAGAGAGGAGTATTTATAGAGGCAGTGAAAAACTGTTTGCCCAAAGATTTACGACGAACGTGCCCCTGACCATTCTCCTTCTCACGACATGTGTCACCCACGTACTATGTAGTGGAGATCGTGTACGACCGTGGGTGAGTAAAATAATGCATCATGGGATGCGGAACGGTTTGAGCGGCAAAACCGAAAATTTGGATAAGATTTGTTTTAAAGTTTCGTTCGCAATTTCTTCAGCTGACAAGGACATAGTGAAGATTTTGAACGAGTTTCAAATAGAACGCACATGAAGAATTTGTGAATAGATTGGGTTGAGTATAGCATAGAGGGGGAAGGGTCCGATCACATTCACTTAGCAGAAAAAGCAACTTGAAGAAATAGCTATAAGTGAACGCTGTAGAGG
>NC_041393.1:596998375-597032844 GCF_002162155.2 Triticum dicoccoides
AGAAAAACGAAGGAAACAGTGAAGATTTTGAAAAGTTGAAGAATTTGAAAAACTGAAGAATTTCAAAACTGAGGAAAAACTCGAATTGAAGATTTTCAACTTTTTGTGGTGGCGTGACCCGCCGTATAAGAATGATGATTTCAGACACCGCGTACAATTGTCGTAGGGTTCTGAGAATCAAATTCTTCATTAATTTCTTCACACTTAGAGTGTTATTCTTCATTGATTGAAGAAAAACGTTTCTTCATGTGTTGCACATCAAAGTCATCAATTTTGCATAAGTGTTAGGATGTGTGTCCTTTTCAAAGAACATTCGAAGATTCTAAGATATTTAGCTCACACCGGAACTTGCTAAATCTCTTCTCATCCAAGGGCTTAGTGAAGATATCAGCTAGCTGTTCTTCAGTGTTCACGTGCTCAATGGAGATGTCGCCCTTCAACACATGATCACGAAGAAAATGATGATGAATCTGAATGTGCTTTGTCTTCGAGTGCTGAACTGGGTTGTGAGCAATCTTGATGGCACTCTCATTGTCGCAGAGGAGAGGCACATTCTTCACGTTGACGCCATAGTCCTTGAGTGTTTGCTTCATCCAAAGCAGTTGAGCACAGCAAGAGTCAGCAGCAATGTATTCAGCTTCCGCAGTGGACAGTGATACGCAGTTCTGTTTCTTCGAGCACCAACAGACCAAAGATCGTCCGAGGAAATGACAAGTGCCAGAAGTTGACTTGCGGCCCACATGATCACCAGCATAGTCAGAGTCAGAATATCCAATGAGATCAAAAGCAGAGCCCTTGGGGTACCATAATCCTAGTGTTGGTGTGTGAGCTAGATATCGAAGAATATGCTTCACAGCCTTATGGTGTGATTCCTTCGGTGCAGCTTGAAATCGGGCACACATGCAAACACTAAGCATTATATCTGGCCTAGATGCACATAAGTACAATAAAGAACCAATCATGGAGCGGTATACCTTGTGATCAAAGTCAATACCATTTTCATCAGTGCATAGATGGCCTTTTGTGGGCATAGGAATTTTGACGCCTTTGCAATCTTGCATGCCGAATTTCCTCAGTACATCTTTGAGGTATTTCTCCTGAGATATGAATATGCCATTGCGCTGTTGACGAATTTGAAGACCTAAGAAGAATTTCAACTCTCCCATCATAGACATTTGATATTCTTCACTCATCATATAGGCAAATTCATCACTATAACGTTGGTCAGTACAGCCAAAGATAATATCATCAACATATATTTGGCACACAAACAGTTCACCATCATAAGATTTAGTAAAGAGAGTAGGGTCGAGTGAACCGGGTGTGAAGCCATTCTTCACGAAGAATTGCTTCAATGTATCATACCACGCCCGAGGGGCTTGCTTGAGGCCATAGAGGGCCTTATTAAGTCTGAAGACTTTGTCAGGATTCTTTGGATCTTCAAAACCCGGGGGTTGAGCAACATATACTTCTTCCTCAAGCTTACCATTGAGGAATGCACTTTTCACATCCATTTGATATAAGATGAATCATGATGGTTAGCATAAGCAAGTAATATGCGAATAGCCTCAAGTCTAGCAACAGGTGCAAAAGTTTCATCGAAATCAATTCCTTCAACCTGTGTGTAGCCTTGAGCTACCAGTCGTGCCTTATTCCTCACCACAAGGCCATTTTCATCTTGCTTGTTGCGGTAGATCCACTTTGTGCCAATGATATTGTGCTTGCGAGGATCTGGACGTTTGACCAGTTCCTAGACATTGTTGAGCTCGAACTGATGTAATTCTTCTTGCATAGCCTGAATCCACTCCGGCTCCAAAAATGCTTCATCTACCTTGGTGGGCTCTGTGATAGAGACAAAAGCATAGTGCCCACAAAAGTAAGATAAACGTGAAGCTTTTGAGCGTGTGAGAGGACCTGGTGCTCTAATGTCATCGATGATCTTCTCCACTTGCACTTCTTTTGCAACGCGAGGATGAGCGGGTTGTCGCTGAGGAGTGTGATCAGCACCATTTTCCTCAGCATTTTCTTCAGGTGTATCAGCTCGATGTTCTTCATGAACTGGAATGAATTCTTCAGCAAATTCTTCAGCAGGAATGACATCCTCAGTTGCCTTGAACTTGATAGAATCCTCAGGTGCTGGTTCATCTAACACAGAAGGTAGGTGCTCTCTTTGCGAGCCATTAGTTTCATCGAACCGCACATCTACAGTGTCAACAACCTTGTGAAGAACAATGTTGAAGACTCTGTAGGTGTGCAAGTCCTTTCCGTAACCAAGCATAAAACCTTCATGTGCTTTCGGTGCAAATTTAGAATTGTGGTGAGGATCTCTAATCCAACATTTAGCACCGAAGACTTTGAAATAACTCACATTGGGTTTCTTGTCAGCGAGGAGTTCATAGGCCGTCTTCTTGAAGAATTTGTGAAGATATACTCTGTTGATGATGTGGCATGCAGTATCAATTGCATCAATCGAAAAAACGATGAGGCGTTTTGTATTCATCAAGCATAGTGCGAGCCATCTCAACAAGAGTTTTGTTCTTGCGCTCCACGACGCCATTTTGCTGAGGAGTATAGGGAGCAGATAACTCATGAGTAATACCAAGTTCATCAAGATAGTCATCAAGACCAGAATTCTTGAACTCAGTTCCATTGTCACTTCTGATGTGCTTGATCTTCACACCAAAGTTGGTTGAAGCCCTCGAGGAAAAACGTTTGAAGACTTCCTGCACTTCATGTTTGTAAGTAACAATGTGTACCCATGTATATCGAGAGTAATCATCAACAATGACAAAACCATATAGAGATGCATCATTAGTGACTGCTGAATAATGATTAGGTCCGAAGAGGTCCATGTGAAGCAATTCGAATGGACGAGTAGTGGTCATGATAGTCTTCGCTGGATGCTTGGCCTTGGTCATTTTTCCAGCTTCACAGGATCCGCATAAGTGATCCTTGAGGAATTTGACATTCTCAATGCCAATGACATGCTTCTTCTTTGCAAGCGTGTGCGAATTCCTCATGCCTGCGTGACCAAGTCATCGATGCCATAGCCAGCCTTCTGAAGCTTTTGCAAGTAGACACACGGCTGGTTGTGGTCCTGTAGAGAAATCAACAATATACAAATCTCCTCTCCTAAAGCCTTCGAAGACTTTGGAATTGTCAGCTTCCATAATCACAACACAGCGATACTTGCCAAAGACAACAACCATATCAAGATCACAAAGCATTGAGATTGACATGAGGTTGTATCCTAAGGACTCAACAAGCATGACTTTGTCCATGTGTTTATCCTTAGAGATCGCAACCTTACCAAGACCCAATACCTGACTTTTGCCTTTGTCAGCAAAGATGATGTGCTTCAGATGTGACGGTGATAAGGGAGCATCCATCAAAAGATTCTTGTCACCAGTCATGTGATTTGTACATCCACTATCGAGGACCCATTCAGTGGTTTTGGGTTGATCATCCTGCAGATGAATTAGTGTAACTTACAATCTCATATGCTTCATCAATGAAGAATATGATATCAAGTTCATCAGATGAATTTCATCAAGCAGTAAACAGATATAGCAGTAGGAGGACGTGTGAAAGTTTATTTCATCATGATTCGCCTGCGTCCTTTCAGGCAATTTTGTCAGGTCCCCAGCAAATTCTTCAGACGTTAAGGCACGTCTGGAGACCTGACCCTGCAGAAGAGATTAGTTCTTTTTCTTCACCACCCACATCTGAAGGGGTGGCAAAGAGTTCATCACTCTGCGAGCACCATACGAGAATGGTGGCATAGAAGCCAAACCATTTCGTTTCACATAAGAGGGGTTAGGGTAAGCATATGAATAAACAGAGAAATTCTTCGAGGACTTATGAACATAATGGTTTGAAGAATAATGTGCATATTCATAGCCCTTAGCTCTACCCTGTGAAACAGAGTTGTTAGCACGATGATAGTCATATGAGGACTTTGATCCACGTGAGGAATTTTGTCCGTATGAGGACTTGGATCCATATGAAGAATTTGGTCCATATGAAGAGTTTGATCTGGGGTTCCTGTTCTTCACAGGTGCTGTCATGAGGACATTCACCTGAAGACTTTCAAGGCACTTCTTGGGAACCCAGATTTTCTTCATAGGAGAACCGTTCCTGCAGTTAGTGCCAACATATCTAGCAAATACTTCACCATTCTGATTTTTGAACAGTGTATAGTTGGAGTCAAATGACTCATCAGAAGAATGAGGAGATTCACATGTAAAGCCAGATAAGTTAGATGGATCAACTGGAGGTCCCTTTGCAGCAACCCATGAGGTTTTGGGGTACTGCTCAGGCTTCCAATATGTTCCATCAGCATTGAGTTTCCTCTCAAAGGCAATACCCTCTTTCCTAGGGTTTCTGTTGAGGATCTGCTTTTTAAGCACATCACAAAGAATCTGATGCCCTTTGAGGCTTTTGTACATGCCTGTCATGTACAACTCCTTCAGCCCTACATCGTCAGTGATACTAGCAATGTCCTCAGATGAGGAATTAGTGATAGCAGAGGCAGGTGGAGAATTTGTAACAGTTGAAGCATTTGAACATTCAGGTGAAGAATTAGCAGATTCACGTTTAATGCATTTTAAGCATGGAGGAACAAATTCTTCCTGAGAAGCGCTGATTTGTTGAGCTAGTAATGAATCGCGCTCCTTCTGAAGATCTTCATAACTCACTCTTAGCTTCTCAAGATCTTGCTTTCTTTGAAGAAATTCATAAGAAAGTTTCTCATGATCAGATAACAGAGTGTTATGATGACTTTGAAGGTTATCAAACCTAGACTGAAGTCTCTGAAGATTTTCAGTCAGGGCTTTAGTGCGATCCATTTCTTCACCCAACATATCATCACTTTTGTCTAGCATGTTTTGAACCTTTTCAAAAGCCCTTTGTTGTTTTATAGCAATCTTAGAAAGTTTAGAGTAGCTGGGCTTGAGATTCTCATCAGATTCATTTTCACTAGATTCACAGGAGGTGTATTTGAGTACCTTTGCAACTTTTGCCATGAAGGAATAGGTGGGAGCGTAGTCATCATTATCTTCATCAGGCTTGTCGGTGGGGTCAGTTTCTTCAGTGTTGAAGATGGACTTGCTAACGAAAGCAGTAGCGAAGGCCAGACTCGCCACACCAGATTCGGATTCTTCAGACGCCTCCTCTTCCTCATGTTCCTCAGATTCAGCTTCAGAGTCCATTTCCTTGACAATGAATGCCCGAGCCTTCTTGGAGCTGCTCTTCTTGTGAGATGAAGACTTCGAGGATTTTCATGACGAAGATTTTGATGATTTCGTCTTCTTCTTCGCATCATCAGAACAGTAATCCTTGTATTTCTTCTTCTTCAATTCCTTTTCCCACTGAGGACAATCTTGAATATAATGACCAGGTTTCTTGCATTTGTGGCATAGCCTTCTCTTATAGTCACTTGATGAGGAATCACTGCTTCTTGAGGATTTTCCAAAGCGACCACGTCTTGAGAACTTCTGGAATTTCTTCACGAGCAGTGCTAGCTCCTGGCTCAATTCTTCAGGATCACCAAGGCTACTACCAGAATCCTCACATTCAGACTCAGACACAACCTTGGCCTTCAGCGCACGTGGCTTGCCATAGCTCGAACCATAGAGATCTCTCTTTTCAGCAAGCTCGAACTCGTGAGTATTTAGCCTTTTGAGGATATCGGCAGGATCAAGAGACTTGTAGTCAGCCCGTTCTTGTATCATCAGACCCAGAGTATCAAATGAGGAATCAAGCAATCTCAACAGTTTCTTCACCACCTCATGGTCAGTGATGTCAGTGGCACCGAGGGCTTGAAGCTCATTTGAGATGTCAGTGAGGCGATTAAAGGTTTGTTGGACATTTTCATTGTCGAGTCTTTTGAAGCAGTTGAAGAGATTCCGAAGAACATCAACTCGAGAGTCACACTGAGTTGAGACTCCTTCATTCACTTTGGACAGCCTATCCCAGATAAGCTTAGCAGTTTCCAAAGCACTCACTCTTCCATACTGTCATTTACTCAGATGGCCACATATGATATTCTTCGCTTGAGAATCGAGTTGCTTGAATCTCTTCACATCGGTAGCGTTCAGTGAGGGTGAGACAGAGGGAACACCATTTTCCACAACATACCAGAGATCGTTGTCAATTGCCTCGAGATGCATTCGCATCTTGTTTTTCCAGTAGGGGTAGTCCGTCCCATCAAAGGTAGGACACCCAGCCGAGGCCTTGATCATACCTGCGGTCGACATAACTAAAACTCCAGGCGGTTAAACCAAAATCACACAGAACAAGGGAGTACCTTGCTCTGATACCAATTAAAAGTGCGTTATGTCGACTAGAGGGGGGTGAATACGCGATTTTTATGAATTCTTCACTAAGGAATTTGCCGGTGAGGAAATTCCTTAGTGAAGAACTATTAGCAGCGGAATAAGTACTCAGAAGTAAGCATAACAGAATACAAGCATGGTCATCATGATGAAATGAAGACTAGCACAGAGTACAGAAAGCGTAATCACAGGATAACACAAGATGAAGACAAACAGACTGAAGAAATTGAACTGAGGAAATTGAGAAAGTCTTCAGTCAAAGTCTTCAAACACATATATGAACAAACACTCAACACAGTAATGAGGAAATGAAAGGGTTGAGGAAATAGAACCAGTTAGGTTGGTGAAGACAATGATTTGGTAGACCAGTTCCAACTGCTGTCTCAGTTGTACGTCTGGTTGGAGCGGCTGAGTATTTAAACTCGAGGACACACAGTCCCGGACACCCAGTCGCTGAGCACGCAGCTCAGGACACCCAGTCCTCACCGTATTCTCCTTGAACTAAGGTCACACAGACCTTGTCCAATCACTCGTGGTAAGTCTTCAGGCGACTTCCAAACCTTCATAGACTTGGTCACTCGGCGATCCACAATTCCTCTTGGATGCTCTAGCCCTTGACGCCTAACCGTCTGGAAGAAGCACAGTCTTCAAAGGTAACAAGCGTCGGATCCACGCAGGATCAATTTCTTCAGTGATGCTCAATCACTTTGGGTTTGTAGGGGTTTGGTTTTGGGTTTTCCTCACTTGATGATTTTCGCTCAAAGTCCTCGGAGGATGGGTTGCTCTCAAATGACAAGTGTCAAGTTCTCTCAGAGCAGCCAACCAGCTAGTGGTTGTAGGGGGCGGCTATTTATAGCCTAGGGAGCAGCCCGACATGATAAGACATAAATGCCCTTCAATGATATGACCGTTAGGTGGATAAGATATTTTGGGACAGCTGGCGCGCAGCACAGCAACGGTCGGAAATTTGACTCTCAAATTCCTCAGGGCTATCATGTTCCTCACTGTGTAGGTAATTCGCACTGACGAATTCCTAACTCCTCAGTCAAAACAAATTCATCAGCGACCAGAAGAACTTCGTCTCTGTCACTGAAGAAAGTGACTGAACTATATGAGATTTCCAAAGGCTTCACTCGAAGGGATTGGTAGGTGTAGGATTTTGAGTTGAGCATCACATGGAAATTTTTCCTTAGTATTTCCTCGACCCCCTTTAACAGTACGGTGTTTGCTATGACTCAAGAAAGAGAAAATGAAACTACGAAAACAAAAGTCTTCACGCTTCATGTTCCACAAATGAATACCAAGTCTTCAAGGTCACACCAATTTCTTCACTTTCAAAGTCTTCAGAAAGTCTTCAGAATATCAAAGTCTTCAGTTGAAGAACTTCATTTTTAGGGGTCGACTTTCTCTGTAAATATCAAACTCCTCATAGACTTATAGACCTGTGTACACTCACAAACACATTAGTCCCTTAACCTATAAGTCTTCAATACACCAAAATCACTAAGGGGCACTAGATGCACTTACACCCTCTCCCCATGCCCATGGTATCTTCAGAGCGTAATGGTGTACGTGAAGGACCTATTTTGACGTTTTACAGGGGCTGGGGTTGGGGCCGCACTGCTACTCGTGCTCGGAACGTGCCAGGTGGTCTTGTTGTAGTTTACTCCGGGCGCGCTTAGCTATGTCCTTCCGCTTAACGGCCGGACTCGAGAATTGCCTTAAGAGGCTGCATTGTACTTCTGCCGCGAGAGCCGCTGTGTGTTCCTCCGTTCAGAGAGAATGTTCAGTGTTTCCGTTGACCGTGATGACTCCTCGAGGGCCTGGCATCTTGAGCTTGAGGTATGCGTAGTGCGGCACCGCGTTGAACTTTGCAAACGCGGTACGTCCGAGCAAGGCATGATAGCCGCTGCGGAACGGGACTATGTCGAAGATTAACTCCTCGCTTCGGAAGTTATCCCGGGATCCGAAGACAACTTCTAGTGTAACTGAGCCTGTACAATTGGCTTCTACACCTGGTATGATGCCTTTAAAGGTCGTCTTGGTAGGTTTAATCCTTGAGGGGTCTATGCCCATTTTGCGTACTGTATCCTGATAGAGCAGGTTCAGGCTGCTGCCACCATCCATCAGGACTCTGGTGAGGTGAAATACATCAACGATTGGGTCTAAGACCAATGCGGCGAATCCGCCGTGGCGGATGCTGGTGGGGTGGTCCCTTCGGTCAAAAGTGATCGGGCAGGAGGACCATGGATTGAACTTCGGGGCGACTGGCTCCATCGCGTATACATCCCTGAGTGCATGCTTCCGCTCCCTTTTAGGTATGTGTGTTGCGTATATCATGTTCACCGTCCGCACCTGTGGGGGGAAACCCTTCTGTCCTCTGTTGTTCGGCGGTCGGGTCTCTTCCTCGTCATCGCTATGCAGCCCCTTGGCATTGTTTTCGGCAATTAACTTGCCTGCCTGCTTGAATACCCAACAGTCCCTATTGGTGTGGTTAGCTGGCTTTTTGGGGGTACCTTGTATCTGGCACAAGCGGTCGAGTATTCGGTCCAAATTGGACGGACCTAGAGCAGTTCTTTTGAATGGATTTTTCCGCTAACCGGGTTTAGAGCCTCTGAATCCGGCATTGACTGCTGTATCCTCACTATTATCGCCGTTGATGCGGCGCTTGTTTTTGTTACGACGCGACCTTCCATTTTGGTCCTTGAAATCCGGACTGCCAGAATTTTTGCTGAGGTTGTTGCTGCGTGCTAGCCAGCTATCCTCACCCGCGCAGAAGCGGGTCATGAGTGATGTGAGGGCTGCCATGGATTTCGGCTTTTCCTGTCCCAGGTGCCGGGCAAGCCACTCGTCGCGGATGTTATGCTTGAAGGCCGCGAGGGCCTCCGCATCCGGACAGTCGACGATTTGGTTTTTCTTGGTTAAGAACCGTGTCCAGAATTGTCTGGCCGATTCGTCTGGCTGTTGAATTATGTGGCTTGGGTCGTCAGCGTCTGGTGGACGCACATACGTGCCTTGGAAGTTATCGAGGAATGCGGCTTCCAGGTCTTCCCAACTCCCAATTGACTCTGCTCGCAAGCTGTTAAGCCAATGCGGGGCTGGTCCTTTAAGCTTGAGGGGGAGATATTTGATGGCGTGAAGATCGTCACCGCGGGCCATGTGGATGTGAAGAAGATAGTCTTCGATCCAAACCGCGGGGTCTGTTGTGCCATCGTAAGATTCGATATTCATGGGTTTAAACCCTTCGGGGATTTGATGATCCATTACTTCATCTGTGAAGCATAGTGAGTGTGCTGCGCCTCTGTACTGGGCGATATCACGACGGAGCTCAAAAGAACTTTGTCTGTTTTGTTCGGCCCGGCCGGACTTACTGTGCCCGGCGCGACGGTTGTCGTCACGTACCGTGGGGCGCCCATGCGATCCATAGCTCGATCTTGATTGTCTTGCCTTATCCTCCAATATATCTCGCAAGTCCGGAGCGTTCCCCTGTGGCCTTGTGCTTTTCGAGCGATGCCGGGGTACGGGTCTAGTGAAGGGCCTAGAGGCCTCTCTGTCGCGACCACGGGGTGGTCGGTCAGCCGTATTGTCTCCTGGTGATGCGGGTTCATACGCTTCCTCCTCTAATCGGGGGAGCAGCTTGCGTTTAGGGTAGATTTTGGAGGGGCGTTCGAGCTCATGCTCTTCGGCCGCGAGGACTTCAGTCCATCTGTCGGCTAGCAGATCTTGATCGGCTCTAAGCTGTTGCTGCTTTTTCTTGAGGCTGTTCGCCATGGCCATAAGCCTGCGTTTAAAACGCTCTTGTTCGACGGGATCCTCAGGCACGACGAATTCATCGTCGTCGAGGCTTGCTTCGTCTCCGGAGGGAGGCATATAATCCTCTACCTCTTCTTCTGCCGCTCTCTCATGAGGGCTGGCATCTCCATCCTCCTGCGCTGGATCTTGCTGGAGTGGGTTGTCTTCGGCACTGTCCGGTGTATTATTATCTCCGGTGCCGGAATCTTCATTCTTGCTGTGGCGGGATTTAGAGCGGCGCCGCTGACGCCGGCGCTTGGGCTGTTTCTTGGAGGGGTCATCCTCCTCTGTTCCTTCGCCATTCCAATCCTTTGGGATATCCACCATGTATATGTCATATGATGAGGTGGCTTTCCAGTGCCCGGTAGGCGCTGGTTCTTGGTTGTCTCCGGCATCTTCGTCCATACCGTCAATGTCTTCGGAGTCGTAGTCTAGCATGTTGGTTAGATCGTCGACAGCGGCTACCAAGTGGGTGGTGGGTGGGCTTTGAATTTCTTCATCGTCCGCATCCCAACCGTCCTGACCGCAGTCCGGCCAGGGCTCTCCTGATAACGAGAGATACTTTAGCGAACTCAAGATGTCGCCGAAAGGTGAGTGTTGAAAGATGTCCGCTGGGGTGAACTCCATGATTGGCGCCCGATCGAATTCGATCGGAGAGGGCGCTGGAGGTTCGGAGTCCGGCAAGGAGTCCGGCACCTCGGAGTCACGAGCTTTATGAGGGACAAGGTCATTGTTCTGCTCCATCGCCGTAGAGGTTGCAACCCCCGAGGCGGTGTCTAGCCATCCGTCCTCGATCTGCGCAGCCGGCTCCGAATTGAAGATCGGAGCGGGTTCGAGTGCGGCCTCCAGGGTACTGTCCGGCTGCAGAGCTAAATCATGCTCGCCGTGACAGCGCGGCACGCTCGGCTGTGGCTCGAATCCATCAAGGATCAAGTCCCCGCGGATGTCAGCCGTGAAGTTCAAACTTCCAAATCTGACCTGACGGCCAGGGGCGTAGCTTTCGATCTGCTCCAGACGGCCAAGCGAATTGGCCCGCAGTGGAAAGCCGCCGAATACGAAGATCTGTCCGGGGAGAAAGGTCTCACCCTGGACTGTGTCGTTAATGACGGTCGAAGAAGCCATCGAGCCTATCTGTGACGACACAAAGGAACTCTCAATGAAAGCACCAATGTCGGTGTCAAAACCGGCGGATCTCGGGTAGGGGGTCCCGAACTGTGCGCCTAGGCGGATGGTAACAGGAGACAAGGGACACGATGTTTTACCCAGGTTCTGGCCCTCTTGATGGAGGTAAAACCCTACGTCCTGCTTGATTACTATTGATGATATGTGTTACAAGAGTAGATCTACCACGAGATCAAGGAGGCTAAACCCTAGAAGCTAGCCTATGGTATGATTGTTGTTTGTCCTATGGACTAAAGTCATCCGGTTTATATAGACACCGGAGAGGGCTAGGGTTACACAAAGTCGGTTACAATGGTAGGAGATCTACATATCCGTATCGCCAAGCTTGCCTTCCACGCCAAGGAAAGTCCCATCCAGACACGGGACGAAGTCTTCAATCTTGTATCTTCATAGTCTTGGAGTCCGGCCGACCATGATAGTTCGGTATCCGGACACCCCCTAGTCCGGGACTCCCTCAAACTCCATTCGTGAAAACATCAAGGATGGAGACATAAAAATATGGAAAGTACGTACGGATCTGAATGTGGCAGTCCCATTGACTAAACCTCTTCCACGGGCAAAACATGATAAGCACCAAGACTCCATGGGTTTTAGATTTATTACAATGTAATCTAGATTATTGACACTAGTGCAAGTGGAAGACTGTTGGAAATATGCCATAGAGGCAATAATAACATGATTATTATTACATTTCCTTAACCATGATAAAGGTTTATTATTGATGCTATAATTGTATTGAATGGAAACTTAAATACATGTGTGAATACATAAACAAATACCAAGTCCCTAGTAAGCCTCTACTAGACTAGCTCTTTGATCAAAAGATGGTTAAGGTTTCCTGACCATAGACATGAGTTGTTGTTTGATAACGAGATCACGTCATTAGGAGAATAATGTGATAGACAAGACCCATCCGTTAGCATAGCATATGATCGTTCAGTTTATTGCTACTGCTTTTTAAATGTCAAATACATGTTTCTTCGACCATGAGATCATGCAACTTCCAGACTCTGGAGAACTGCCTTGTGTGTATCAAACGTCACATCGTAACTGGGTGATCATAAAGGTGCTCTACCGATATCTTCGAAGGTGTCTGTTGAGTTGGCATGGATCGAGATTGGGATTTGTCACTCGTATGACAAAGAGGTATCTCTGGGCCCTCTCGGTAATACAACATCACAAGAAGCTTGCAAGCAAAGTGACTAAGGAGTTAGTTACAAGATGATGTATTACAGAATGAGTAAAGAGACTTGATTGTAATGAGATTGAACTAGGGATGGAGATACCGACGATCGAATCTGGGGCAAGTAACATACCGACGGACAAAGGGAACTATGTATGTTGTCATAAATGTTTGACCAATAAAGATCTTCGTATAATATGTAGAAACCAATATGGGCATCCGGGTCCCGCTATTGGTTATTGACCAGAGAAGTGTCTCGTTTATGTCTATATCATTCTCGAACCCGTAGGGTCCGCATGCTTAATGTTCGTTGACGATATAGTATTATATGAGTTATGTATGTTGGTGACCGAATGTTGTTCCGAATCTCGGATGAGATCACGGACTTAACGAGGAGCTCCGGAATGGATCGGAGGTAAAGATTTGATATATAGGATGATAGTGTTTGGTCTCCAGAAGGGCTCCGGAATTCACCAGAAGGGTTTTGAATGTTTCCAGAAATGTTCTAGTGCGAGAACACTTTGGTTGGGCCAAGGGGTAAGGCCCACGGGGCTTTAGGTCGGTGCAAAAGGAAGTTTTGCGGAGGTCAGGGACCTGGCGTCTGGCCCTGGGCCAGACACCGAGGACCATGGCGTCTGGGCCAGACACCGAGGACTGTGGCGCCTGGTGCTAGATTCCGAGAAGGTCTCTTCCTTGTGTTCCAAACCGACTTTGGGGAGGCCTTCTCTCCAAGTAACGACCCCGGGGCTCAACATATAAATAGAGGGGTATGGCTAGCCCCTAGAACACAACACGATTCACCAAGCCATGTGCCAGCGCCCCCTCTCCCTCTAGTTCATCATCTGCTATAAATCCGTTGTGCTTGGCATAGCCCTACGGAAATAGTTTCACCACCATGGTCACCACGCCGTCGTGCTGCCATAACTCATCTACTGTGTCGCCCCTCTTGCTGGATCAAGAAGGTGAGGACGTCACATGGAGCTGGACATGTGCTGAACGCGGAGGTGCCATACGTTCGGTGCTTGATCGGAACGGATCGTGAAGGTGTACGACTACATCAACCGCGTTGATAAACGCTTCCACTTAACGATCTACAAGGGTATGTAGAAGCTTTTCCCCTCTCGTAGCTATGCATCTCCATGGGTACATCTTGCGTGTGCATAGAATTTTCTGTTTTCCATGCAACGTTTCTCAACAAATCGCTGGTGAGGCGATGGCACGGTCGCCGGAATGGAGTAAGTCCTTCATGCTTCAGCCTAGTTCTGATGGTGCTTCTTGGCTTTGTTGGGAAGGGTGTGGTGGGTGGTGTGTCCCTCGATATGGTTCTTTGGGTTTGGATTTTTCTTCGGGGAGTGCGTGAGTGTTTTCTTCTGTGACTCCATTTGGCTAGATTTGGCATGTTATACATGCCCTCTCCAAAAAAAAATTCTCCGGGATGGCGATTTGCTACATAGATCGTGTTTTTTGGCATCTTCTTGTGTACATCAACCACTTCTCAACTTTGCTTCTACGACTCCCGGGTTTGTTCTTTAGTGACTGGCTGATAGATGCTAGTTGTGAGAATGCAGGATCGGTACTTTCTTAGAGAGATGCTGAGAAAGATTTACCAACCTTGCAGCAGCTGATGTTCCAGTTTCGATACCACTCTGAGTTAATTGCCATAGTTTTGTTTTGATCGATGAGAAGGTGTACCTCTCTGACGCATAGCCAATGTATGTAGGAGGAAGAGGAATTCGACATCCCCCATTTTCTGGATGTATTTTTTAATTTCTACAAAGACGTTTTTAATGGTTTGTGCTATTTAATATGTGGCGTTGGGCCTTTCTAAATAAAAACCCTTCCATTGTACTCCCTCCGTCCAGGTTTCTTGAGCCCATTCATATTTCCGTTCAAACTTTGATCATCTATATGACTAACAAAATATAGAGTATATGCTAAAAATATATATTATTGAATTTGTATTCAAAGGAGGTTATCCACGATATAATTATGACATATAGTTTATATTTTATTAGTTAAATCTATGGTCAAACTTTGACCTCAAAATAAGAGACGGTCTAATAATTTCAGACAGTGGGAGCAGTGATAGTTTTGTAGGAAAATATGAAGAAGAACCTAGGTACCAGCGCACCCTATATGCAAAAAAATTAGAAATTCAAAAAAAAATTCAAATATTTTTTGTTATTAAACATGATGAAGTATTGTAGTCGTATAAAAAGATTCATCAGAGAATGACTTTCGTTGCATCCTGGGTCGAAAATCCGGCAAAAAACGCTATATACAAGTACTATACACACTATATTATCGTCATAAACTTGTGTTTTTTGCTGTGAAGTCAATATGAAACATTTCTTGTCCAAACTTTTTATACGACTACAATACCTGATCATGTTTGATTCAAAAAAGATTTGGAATTTTTAAAAGTTTTTTTGATTTTTTTTTCCGCATATAGGATGCGCGGGAACCAGAGAGCATCAAGTTCGCGTCTTTTGTAAACAAAACCTGCCGCGACGCACACGTACGCAGCTTATGAAACCAACCAACCAGTGGAGAACAGATGTGCCGTTTTTAGCCATGCATTAGAAAGACAAGTTAAGCTACGTACGTGAAACCTGATGAGCACGTGATTTCCTGTGCAAGCTTGACTAAATGCCACTCCGAGAAGCCAGAAAAAGATTCATCGGAGATCCAGAAACGTAACGTTCCATTCCTCCACGCGCCCAATCATTCACCGGAATCAATCATATTATAGTGATCGAGCATTCGAGCACGCCGGCTGCCCGGCGGAGATCCCGTGGGGCTGCTCGCCCTGCAACGCGGAGACGCGAGCACACAGGCTGCGCACCCCCTGAGCCTCCCGGAGAGGCTCTTCGCCAGCGATCGTAGCTCTCAGTCGATATGTACTCGGCTACTCGCGCAATGGCCCTACCACAGATGCTAAGCTGGTGGCTGAGGACGAGCGCGGGCCCACAGCTTGTGCCCGTCGGCCGCATCGTGCTGCGTGTCGCCTGCTGCCTTCGTGGCCACGTTAGTTTTCTTTTTCTGATGGATCGTGGCCACGTCAGTTAATGGAGGGAAACTACCGCTGCCCACTGGTCTGGTCATTAGCTAGCTAGTCGTTACGTACATGACAGAAGAGAGAGTTCTAGAAGCCAGGATTAGCTACGCACAATTAATTCTTGTTTAGGTGGTAATCGTGCAAGTACAGCCAGCCATTTGAAATCCTATTTTAGTAACTCCTGGCTTACATCATTGCCTGCATCAACGCTATCAAGATATGCATATACGTCCCTGCCAAAAAAACAGAAAAAGATATGCATATACGCAGACATGTGGCGCTGCGTCTATATCGATCGGATCCAGTACTGATGGTATCAGGGCAGTGGAATTACACTGATAGAATGATAGTGTATGTAAATAACCCTGGAAAAGAATAGTGTGCGTATATAAATGACTAACCCATGCAACGCGCATGGTTTCGCCGTCCGCCATCTGTAAAACCTTTTTTCTTTGCGGGAAATTTGTAAAACGTTAGCAATACTGCATGCATGAATGACATATGCATATGTACCTATGTGCCGTCGTACTACTAGGTTATGTATACTTAATATGCACCCACATACCACAAGGCAACCTTTAGCTTCGTGCATGAGTTCGAATAAGATTAGCTAGTTTAATTAATTAGTCTGCACTACACGATGGGTGTTAGGGCGTGAATGCAGTTAAGAGATCCGCTTGCTGAGGAAAGGCCTTGTCAGGCTGGCAATACCTATGTTGAATGCACCCATAGTGGGTTTACACTCGATAGGAGGTTGGTTGTGAACTGGGCGTAGCTCAGATGGTCAAGTTACTTGTGGTCGAAGTCGTCAGGGTTCAAGGGTGATGCTCGTTTAGTGAGAAAAAAGTTGCTAGTATAAGATATTGTGCCCGCTCGGTATCATGGAGGAGCTCCGAGGTAAAGTGTGCATGCATGCGTTTATAAAGATCACTCTATGTAACAATCTTCAATCGAGAACAGCATTTTGGAGCTCAGCCTTCATGGAGGTTGATTTTTTCAGAAAACAAAAATCAAAATTCATACTTTTCGGTCTCAAAAAACTCTGAAAAAAATTGTACAAGTATACAAGGATGTGATGTGTATGTGAGGTAAATTTCAGATGAAATACGTTGCAATGCAATCTATGCAGAAAGAATAAATTCATAGACTTTTGGGATCAATATTATTATGTGCTGAATAGCCATAGATTTATCTTTTTTACACAGCCCTCGTTTCAACAAATTTCGTCTTGAAAAATTACACACATGTGTGTTATGCCTTCATATATGTCTGTGTTTTTTTAGAATTTTCTTCAATGTAAAAATATGATTTATTTTGGGAATTTTGAATTTTTCAAAAAGCGGCTTCCATGGAGGCCGAGCTCCAAAATCAATTTTTGTCTTCAACTGTACAGTAAATAGGAGGAAGATTTTAATCTGGTGGCGGAGAGCGAGCACCGGCCCACCGCTTTGAGCCTTTGATCATGGGGCGCCTCGTGTCGACCCTTTCCTGGGTGGCACGTTAATTAAAGGATAACTACGTCATGCCCTAGTTTTTTATGCGGAGTACGTAATGTAGCTTTGAGTAGCTGAACAACCCGACAAATCACTAACTTTTACATTTGGTTCACTGATCGCCGTAAATTACAGAAGTTATCCTTGGAGAGTGTTAGAAGGGATACTTGGAGAGTGTTAGGATATGAACAATGGAAGCATCTCCTTCATGCTACCTCAGCTATTTATCTAAGCAAAAAATAATGAGGCCGCCGTTTCTTTAGCCAACCGTGGCTGCACCTTGTGGACCATCATACAATACCTCTCTTCCCACATGTATGCATAACGTTCTCCTTCCTCTCTCCGCCTCTCTCCTTGCACGCATAACCCTTCGGTCCACTTTTCTGCTTTCTCTACCTTTCACGCCTGAAGAAGCGGACTCTTCTGCAAGCTACACCTCCACCTGCAGGGCTATAGCTTTAAGTCCCAGCCTAGCTCCGAACTAGGTGGACCTGCGGGGCAGCAGGTCGAGGCTACCCGTTGGGCATGCCCTTAGAAGGGATAGAGAAGGATTGGTGGAATCATTGTTTATTGCTCGAGCCTTCTGGGCGTATATACAGGAGTACATGATAATTTGGAATACAAGACAATTCAGAACAAATCCTAAACTATCTCATATTTTCTAACTAACCACGATACTAAACATCTCCCCACAGTCACAACGGTAGCGACACAGACGGTGAGACTGGAGAAGAATCCGAAGGTAAGCCGACGGATACCCCCTCACAGTCGTATGTTGGGGAACACGGTAATTTCAAAAAAAAAATCTACGATCACGCAAGATCTATCTAGGAGATGCATAACAACGAGAGGGGAGAGTGTGTCCACGTGTACCCTCGTAGACTGAAAGCGGAAGCGTTTAGTTAACGCGGTTGATGTAGTCGAACGTCTTCGTGATCCAACTGATCCAAGTACCGAACGTACGACACCTCCGCGTTTAGCACACGTTCAGCTCGATGACGTCCCTCGTGCTCTTGATCCAGTTGAGGATGAGGGTGAGTTCCATCAGCATGACGGCGTGGCGACAATGATGATGATGCTACCAGCGCAGAGCTTCGCCTAAGCACCACGACGATATGATCGAGGTGTGTAACTGTGGAGGGGGACACCGCACACAGCTAAGAGAAGACTTGGTGTGTCCTAGGGTGCCCCCATGCCCCCGTATATAAAGGAGGAAGGAGGAGGAGGCCAGGCCTAGAGGGGGCGTGCCAAGAGTATGGAGTCCTACTAGGACTTCCAAGTCCTAGTAGGAATCCCTTTCCTTTTCGGAGTAGGGGAGAAGGAAAGAGGGGAAGATAGAGGGAGTAGGAAAGGGCAAGGGGGGCGCCGCCCTTCCCCTAGTCCAATTCGGACCCATGGGGGGACGTCACCTCCCCTTGGCCTGCCTCCTCCTTTCCCGTATGGCCCAATAAGGCCCATGACTTCTCACGGGGGTTTCCGGTAACCTCCCGGTACTCCGGAAAATGCCCGAACTACCTATTCGAAACATTTCCGGTGTTCGAACATAGCCTTCCAATATATCAATCTTTTTGTCTCAACCATTTCGAGACTCCTCATCACGTCCGTGATCTCATCCGGGACTCCGAACAAACTTCAGTCATCAAAAACACATAACTCATAATACAAATAGTCATCGAACATTAAGCGTGCGGACCCTACGGGTTCGAGAACTATATAGACATGATCAAGACACATCTCCGATCAATAACTAGCGGAACCTCGATGCTCATATTGGCTCCTACATATTCTACGAAGATCTTTATCGGTCAAACCGCATAATAACTTACGTTGTTCCCTTTGTCATCGGTATGTTACTTGCTCGAGATTCAATCGTCGGTATCATCATACCTAGTTCAATCTCATTACCGGAAAGTCTCTTTACTCATTCCGTAATGCTTCATCCCGCAACTAAATCATTAGTCACATTGCTTGCATGCCTTATAGTGACGAGCATTACCGAGAGGGCCTAGAGGTACCACTTCGATACATGGAGTGACAAATCCTAATCTGGATCTATGCCAACCCAACAAACACCTTCGGAAACCCCTATAGAGCATCTTTATAATCACCCATTTAAGTTGTGACATTTGATAGCACACAAGGTGTTCCTCCGGTATTCGGTAGTTGCATAATCTCATAGTCTGAGGAACAAGTATAAGTCATGAAGAAAGCAGTAGTAATGAAACTGTAACGATCATAATGCTAAGCTAACGGATGGGTCATGTCCATCACATCATTCTCCTAATTATTTGATCCCATTCATCAAATGATAACACATGTTTATGGTTAGGAAACATAACCATCTTTGGTTAACGAGCTAGTCTAGTAGAGGCATACTAGGGACACTATGTTTTGTCCATGTATTCACACATGTACTAAGTTTCTGGTTAATACAACTCTAGCATGAATAAGAAACATTTATCATGATATAAGGAAATAAATAATAACTTTATTATTGTCTCTAGGGCATATTTCCTTTAGTCTCCCACTTTCACTAGAGTCAATAATCTAGTTCACATCGCCATGTGATTTTACAACAATAGTTCACATCTGTATGTGATTAATACCCATAGTTCACATCGCCATGTGACCAACAACCAAAGGGTTTACTAGAGTCAATAATCTAGTTCACATCACTATGTGATTAACACCCAAAGAATACTAAGGTGTGATCATGTTTTGCTCGTGAGAAAAGTTTAGTCAATGGGTTTGCTAAATTCAGAGCCTTATGTATTTTGCAAATTTTCTATGTCTACACTGCTCTGCATGAAGCTACTCTAGCTAATTGCTCCCGCTTTTAATATGTATCTAGATTGAGACTTTAGAGTCATCTGGATCGGTGTAAAAGCTTGCATCGACATAACTCTTTACGAAGAACTCATTATCACCCCCATAACCGAGAAACATTTCCTTAGTCCTCACTAAGGATAATTTTGACCGCTGTCCATTGATCTTCTCCTAGATCACTATTGTACCCCCTTGCCAAAACCATGGCAAGGTATACAATAGGTCTAGTACACAGCATAGCATACTTTATAGAACCTATGACTGAGGCATTGGGAATGACTTTCATTCTCTTTCTATGTTCTGCCGTGGTCGGGCTTTGAGTCTTACTCAACTTTACACCTTGTAATACAAGCAAGAACTCCTTCTTTGACTGATCTATTTTGAACTCTTTCAAAATCTTGTCAAGGTATGTACTCATTAAAAAATCTTATTAAGCGTCTTGATCTATCTCTATAGATCTTGATGCCCAATATGTAAGCAACTTCACTGAGATCTTTCTTTGAAAATCTCCTTTCAAACTCTCCTTTATGCTTTCCAGAAAATTCTACATCATTTCCGATCAACAATATGTCATTCACATACACCACTCACTTTCTTGTAAACACAGGCTTCATCGCAAGTCTGTATAAAACTATATGCTTTGATCAACTCATCAAAGCGTATATTCCGACTCCGAGATGCTTGAACCAGTCCATAGATGGATCGCTGGAGCTTGCACACCTTGTTAGTACCTTCTGGATTGACAAAACCTTCTGGTTGCATCATATACAACTCTTCTTTAAGAAATACCCATTTAAGGGATGCAGTTTTGGCATCCATTTGCTAGATTTCATAAAATATGGCAACTTCTAACATGATTTAGATGGATTTAAGCATTGCTAAAATTGAGAAAATGTCATTGTAGTCAACACCTTGAACTTGTCGAAAACCTTTTGCGACAAGTCGAGCTTTGTAGATAGTAACACTACTATCGGCGTTCGTCTTCCTGTTGAAGATCCATTTATTTAATATGGCTTGCCGATCATCGGGCAAGTCCACCAAAGTCCACACTTTGTTCTCATACATGGATTCCATCTCAGATTTCATGGCCTCAAGCCATTTCACGGAATCTGGGCTCATCATTGCTTCATCATAGTTTGTAGGTTCATCATGGTCTAGTAACATGACTTTCAGAATAGGATTACCATACCACTCTGGTGCGAATCGTACTCCGGAAGACCTACGAGGTTCGGTAGTAACTTTATATGAAGTTTCATGATCATCATCATTAGCTTCCTCACTAATTGGTGTAGGAATCACTGGAACTGATTTCTGTGATGAACTACTTTCCAATTCGGGAGAAGGTACAATTACCTCATCAAATTCTACTTTCCTCCCACTCACTTCTTTCGAGAGAAACTCCTTCTCTAGAAAGGATCCATTTTTAGCAACAAATATCTTGCCTTCGGATCTGTGATAGAAGTTGTAACCAAAAGTTTCTTCTGGATATCCTATGAAGACACATTTCTGCGGTTTGGGCCCGAGCTTATTAGGTTGAAGATTTTTCACATAAGTATCGCAGCCCCAAACTTTAAGAAAATACAGCTTAGGTTTTTTGCCAAACCACAGTTCATACGGTGTCATCTCAAAGGATTTTGATGGTGCCCTATTTAACGTGAATGCAGCTGTCTCTAATGCATAAACCCAAAACGATATTGGTAAATCGGTAAGAGACATCATATATCGCATCAAAGCTAATAAAGTACGATTACAACGTTCGGACACACCATTATGTTGTGGTGTTCCAGGTGGCGTGAGCTACGAAACTATTCCACATTGTTTTAAATGAAGGCCAAACTCGTAACTCAAATATTCTCCTCCATGACCAGATCGTAGAAACTTTATTTTCTTGTTACGATGATTCTCCACTTCACTCTAAAATTCTTTGAACCTTTTCAAATGTTTCAGAATTGTGTTTCATTAAGTAGATATACCCATATCTGCTCAAATCATCTGTGAAGGTCAGAAAATAATGATACCCGCCACGAGCATCAATACTCATTGGACCGCATACATTAGTATGTATTATTTCCAATAAGTCAGTAGCTCATTCCATTGTTCCGGAGAACAAAGTTTTAGTCATCTTGCCCATAAGGTACAGTTTGCAAGTATCAAATGATTCATAATCAAGTGATTCCAAAAGGCCATCTTTATGGAGTTTCTTCATGCGCTTTACACCGATATGACCCAAATGGCAATGCCACAAATAAGTTGCACTATCATTATCAACTTTTCCTTTTTGGCATCAATATTATGAATATGTGTATCATTACCATTGAGATTCAATAAACCATCAACATTGGGTGTATGACCATAGAAGGTTTTATTCATGTAAACAGAATAACAATTATCCTCCGTCTTAAATGAATAACCGTATTGCAAAAAACATGATCTAATCATATTCATGCTCAACGCAAACACCAAATAACATTTATTTAGGTTCAACTCTAATCTCGAAAGTATAGGGGGTGTGCGATGATGACCATATCAATCTTGGAACCACTTCCAACATACATCATCACTTCACCCTCAACCAGTCTCTATTTATTCCACAGCTCCTGTTTTGAGTTACTAATCTTAGCAACTGAACAAATATCAAATACCCAGGAGCTACTATGAACACTAGTAAGGTACACATCAATAACCTGTATATCAAATATACCTTTGTTCACTTTGCCATCCTTCTTGTCCACCAAATATTTGGGGCAGTTCCGCCTCTAGTGACCATTTCCTTTGCAGTAGAAGCACTCAGTTTCAGGCTTGGGTCTAGCTTTGGGCTTCTTCCCGGGAGTGACAACTTGCTTGTCATTCTTCTTGAAGTTCCCTTTCTTTCCCTTTGCCCTTTTCTTTAAACTAGTGATCTTGTTTAATCATCAACACTTGATGCTCTTTCTTGATTTCTACCTTTGTTGATTTCAACATCACAAAGAGCTCAGGAATCATTTTCGTCATCCGTTGCATACTATAGTTCATCACGAAGTTCCAGTAACCTGGTGATGGTGACTAGAGAACTCTGTCAATCACTTATCTTATCTGGAAGATTAACTCCCACTTGATTCAAGCGATGGTAGTACCCAGACATTCTGAGCACATGCTCACTAGATGAGCAATTCTCCTCCATCTTTTAGGCGAAGTATTTATCAGTTGTCTCATACATGTTGACACGGGCATGAATCTGAAATACCAATTTCAGCTCTTGGAACATCTCATATGTTCTGTGGCGTTCAAAACATTTTTGAAGTCCCGGTTCTAAGCCATAAAGCATGGTGCACTAAATTATCAAGTAGTAATTATTTTGAGCTAGCCAAACGTTCATAACGTCTGCATCTGCTCCTGTAATAGGTCTGTGACCTAGCGGTGCAGCAAGGACATAATTCTTCTGTGCAGCAATGAGAATAAACCTCATATCACGGACCCAATCCGCATCATTGCTACTATCATCTTTCAACTTAGTTTTTTCTAGGAACATATAAAAAACATAGGGAATCTAGAATGCGAGCTATTGATCTACAACATAATTTGCAAAATACTACCAGGACTAAGTTCATGATAAATAAAAGTTCAATTAATCATATTACTTAAGAACTCCCACTTAGATAGACATCCCTCTAGTCATCTAAATGATCACGTGATCCAAATCAACTAAACCATGTCCGATCATCACGTGAGATGGAGTAGTTTTCAATGGTGAACATCACTATGTTGATCATATCTACTATATGATTCACGTTCGACCTTTCGGTCTCAGTGTTCCGAGGCCATATCTGCATATGCTAGGCTCGTCAAGTTTAACCCGAGTATTCTGCATGTGCAAAACTGGCTTGCACCCATTGTATGTGAACGTAGAGCTTATCACACCCGATCATCACGTGGTGTCTCGGCACGACGAACTGTAGCAACGGTGTTGGATTTCGGGTTCCGGCAGACCCTTAAGGTTCGAACTCTGGGGTGCGCGCGGAGATCACTCCTCTACCAACTCACGTCTCGTCGCCTTGCAAAGGATCTAGGCTACACGAAGAACAACACAAGGGACGCAAGGTTTATACTGGTTCAAGCCACCATTGTGGTGTAATACCCTACTCCAGTGTGTGGTGTGTGGATTGCCTCAGGGGCTGATGATGAACAATACAAAGGAAGAACAACCTTGCGAGGGGAGGAGTTCTTGTGTTGGTGGTTCTGGCTAAGGTTCGATTGGTCCTTTCCTCCATCGAGAATGGCTAGTCCTATTTATAGAGCGAGGCCTTGGTCCTCTTCCCAAATATTGAGCGGGAAGGGCGCCAACAATTGGCCATTTTGAAGGGGAACATCTAGTACAGTTATCCTGACTAAAGTTAGTCCTCGCCTGCCAAAGACTCTGACGATGACGCCTCCCTGGGCTCCACGATGACCTCCATCCTGCCATTCTGTTGGTCTTGGTCTTTTTGCACCGAAATGGTAGCCTTTGCTTAATACCTTGGCATGCGCTTGCCCCCTTTGCACCAAAGGGGAAACAAGGACACTGCGCAGGCCGGCGCCCGCCTGGCACCCGCCTGACTTTGTTCGTCATGGCTTGCGCCATGGGCACCTCGTGAGGTACACCGCCTTGATCTCTCCACCTCCTCGTGAGCCAGCCTGACGAGGCTGTGCCTGATGAAGCTTCCTGTCGTCTGCCCCGCGAGGCTTGGCCCCTCGCGAGGGTCTTGAGCTTGTGTTGACGAAGATGGGCCATACTGGGCCACTCCTTGAGCCACGCTGCAGGCCGCAGGCAGGCAAGTCTGGGTACCCCCATTCCCAGAATGCCGACAGTAGCCCTCGGGCCCAAGGCGCGCCCGGACTTGGCTTAGCAAAGAAGCGAAGGGGCAAGTGCGAAGCGCCGTGAGCCCCAACAGCCTGCGGCCTTGGGCACCCCGTGGTGGTTGATTGGACGTGGGCGTCCCCGCTTCCCCACGATGCCTTGGCAACTGCATAACTTGACAAAAGGGCAGCCCTGGGCTAGGCTTACCTTCTTTGCCTTCACCAGTCATTGTCCCAGATCCACTTTCTCGCTCTCCTCCTTCTTGCTTCCGAAATCCTCCAGATCTGCTTCAATCCCGCACCTTCGGCAAGCCATGGCGCCTCGCCAGACTCCGGCCGAGGCCAGGTACTCACCCGCTCTGGATCCTCCGAACGTGTCGGAGAAGAACCTCGCCCTCACGCGCCGGATGATGGTGGCGCAAGGCAACAAGGGGGCGGCCATGCTCAAGGTCGGCTCCGCCCTGCCTGAAGACAAGGGGAAAACCTTCTACCCGCTCTTCATGAGCGCCATCGTCGCCGGGTTGGTGCCTCCCTTTTCTGAGTTCTTCCCTGCTGTTCTTCGCCAATAAAACTTGCAAGCTCTGCACCTCCACCCCAACTCTGTTCTCCTTCTAGCGATTTTCGCCTATTATTGTGAGGTTCATGTTGAGGTAAAGCCCTCGGTGGCCTTGCTGCGCCATTACTTTTACCACCGGATTTCTCGCAGCCCCTTCACCGCATGCGCGAGCTTTGTCGCATACTTCAGCTCCAATGCCATCTCGAAGCCTGGGAAGAGGATCGAAGGCTTCCGGAGCAAGTGGGTCATGGTGGATGTTGGGCGCATCCACCCTCGGCTGGTGCTGCCTACGGGGCAGCCTAAGACCGTTGATGCTTGGTCCTGCGTGGAGCTCGTCGATCCCCGCGCAAAGCCGGTGCTGAAGAGGATGGACGCGGACCTGAGGCCAGGAAATCTGGCGACGGCGAAGCTGACCGGGGCGACGCTCCTGAGGAAGTTCCTGGAGCATCGGGTGGCTCCGCTTCGGGAACACTCGCTCCCACTATGGAGGCTCGGGGAAGCCGATGCTGCCCTCTGCCTGAGCTCCGCAGCCCTGGACGATGAAGATCTGGCCGCGGTCCTCCATTCCTTGGTTGGAGGAGACGTGGAGAGAATGGAGGGTGCTCCTGTACCCCTGTTCCTTCGTGGTGATTGGGAGCAGGCGGTGAATTCCATGCCCACCTTAAACGGGGAGGGGCTAGTGCCTGCGGAGGTTCCCGAGGATCTGGCGGCTCTGGTGATGGTGAACTTATCTTCCAGCGACTCCGGCAGGGAGGAGGAAGAAGAGGTGGAGGGAGAGGAGTCCGAATCTGAGGCGACCGACAGAGAGTTGGGGAAGTCCCTCCCTCAGCAAGGTCCCGCGCCCTCCGCCTCATGCCGGACGACGACGAGGGCAGCAACAAGCGAGGCGGGGAGAGCTCGCCCCCGGTCCTGAGGAAGGACAGGACGGGGTTGGTTCCCCGCGGGTCTGCTCCGGCTCCAAGGCGGCCTGAAGCCAGCTTCAACTCCTCTGACGTGCCCCTGCGTTCGAGTCTCCTGAGGTTGACCCCAGCAGTCGGCTCTCGGGCTTCAAGTTCGGCCGGAGGCTGCTTGAGTCCGTGAGCGATGACCAGTAAGTGCTTGATTTTTGTTTTGCTTCCTGCTTCTGTTGCTGAGGCTTAACGTCCGCATCCTTTGGCTAGGCCGGTGCCTGCAGCGAAAAGGCTAAGAGGGGCCTCTAAGGCCTCGCCTGGGGCAATGCTTCCTCCTGCGGGAGAAGGAGGTGGCAAGGCTCTAGCCTCCCCTACCCGATCATCCTCGCGGGGCAAGGCAGGGCGCGCTGGCATGGGCTCAGCCCCCATTGCCCAGGCGACTCTCGAGGCATCCATGCCCGATGCCACTGCTGCGGATGCTGGGGCTCAGAAGGTCCCGATGCCTGACGCTGTGATCACACTGTCGTCTTCTCCTCCTACTCCGCCAACCGCCGTTTCCCCGAATCCTTCCACTGTCTTGGATTGTGCTGCTACTAAGCTGGACTGGCAGCGAGAAGATCTCTAGGACGCACTACTAGAAAAACCCCTACTAATGGCGCACCTAATATGGCTATTAATGGCGCATCTGCGGTGCGCCATTAACAGCACGCCATTAGTAATTTTTACTAATGGCGCACCACCTGGTGCGCCATTAGTATCTGGTATACTAATGGCGCACCGCGGGTGCGCCATTAGTATAGGCCAGGGTGCGCCATTAGTATGCCTCCCAGGGGCCATGTATACTCAGGTGCTTTGGCATACTAATGGCGCACCACCACTGGATGCGCCATTAGTAACCGCGGCATACTAATGGCGCACTACCCAGTGATGCGCCATTAGTATGCACTGTCATACTAATGGCGCACTGTCATGTGATGCGCCATTAGTATGAATATTAGGTTTTTTTATTTTTTTATTTTCTGTTTTTTGCACAGGTTACAAAATGTATAATTTGACAAAATATAGACAGCACACATCAACAACAGATTCATCGAATACAATAGAAGATTAGTCTTTGAATACAATTCATCATATTAGTCTCCGAATACAATTCATCATATTAGTCTCCGAATTAAAAAGACCGAACAAAGATAGAACATTATATTGCAAGTCTCGAGACCGCGAGTAGCGAGTTTGTCTTCACATTACAAGTCGATATCGATCATCTAAACTACCATCACATAGAAGAGAGCTGCGGTCATCACGATGAGCATCATCACGATGAAACTCGTCTTCATCCGGTTCCTCCAACGCTCCCTCCCCTCTCCCGCTAGATAGCGGGCGTATCTAGATTCGGCCTCGGCCCTAGTGGTGTACCCTTTGTAACTGTTACCGCTGAATCGGTGAACCTGTCTCCGACACTCCTCCCAGTCATCGTAGACTCCGGGAACCTTACCCTTGTACACGACATACGTCGGCATCGCTATGCACTAGCCAAACGAAACGTTAGTACCAATTCACATACAATACATAAGCAATATATAAGTATGCAACAGAACGATCGGAAGAGAAAAGCAAGACATTAATAGCATCGATTACATCTAAGTTGAACGACTCTCGAAACCAAAGAGACATACTACAAGTTCATTAAAGTTTAATTACAACATGAGCCAATCGATGTTTCAGAACTAGACACAGCATCACTGCTTTCGACTTGACTCAAGGGACCGGAGCGTGGATGAAGCCGCCGTCTATCGTGGGAGTCATGAAATAACGGTCGTTGTCAGCCTGCATTTGTAGCATTGTGTCGATGTCACTGTTGGACGGTTGATTTCTGAGGTAGAACTGCCCCGAGGTACGAAGGACATCTTGATGGATGATTTCCGCAAACTCCGACTGGATGCGAAAGAATTCTTGTCGGAGGTCCGCGTCCTGGATTGCCGACACGCTCGCGGCCCAATCTTTGAGTTTACTCGGTAGCAGAAGTTGATGATGGTCCCGTACGATCGCCCGCATGTGATGGATGGCGTAGTAGGCACCCTTCTGACCGCCAGGCGGCTGCTTGACGCAGCAGAACGTCGTATTGTGGGAGAACACGTGATTGCCGTACTTACGAATAGGCCTGGTGAAGGTGCCTCCAGATTTGGCGTAGCCGGGGAGAACATCATCAAGAACCTTCTTGACATTTGTGTAGTCTACGTTCGACTGACAGTCTGGGTCGAAATACGTGGCCATGGAATATTTGGGGCTTAGGAGGATGAGCGTGCAACGTGTGTCACTGCAGAAAACACGGAATGTTAAAAGAAAAACGATCGAAATTTAAGAATTCATATGTTACGGGCCGGTTGAGGGGAGGACCTACTCGGGAAAGTAAGGCACGAGGAAGTTATCCTTATCTTGGTTTGCCAGAATGATGCCTTCGAGGTAAGAACTCGCGACTTGCCAGTCCCCGGCGCTGCCCAAGATCTTGGCACGCATGTAGAAGGGGTCGACTATCACGATGTCCGGGGTCTTGTCGCGAATGATCCGCATCTCCATACTCAGCGAAAATAGCCGAACGAAGGTGTAGTGCAGCGGATGAAGGTTCAACATAGCGTGGATGTCATCAAAACGCAGGACGATCGTACGCCCGATGGAGTTATCCACAAAGCCCTTGCCCTCTGGCACCTTGGCCGCGAAAACCGGGTATGCCACATCCTTCTCCCTGAGACGCCGCTTCTCCAAAGAAAGAACACTGTCATGCAGACTCCGCATAGCACCGGTTGCAGCATTGAGCATATTTGTCGGTAGCATCGCCCTACCTGCCACATGCACCCTCCTTGAGATATCCTGCGGTGAAGGTGGCCCGTCCTGAGCACGGATCATACTCGGTGCCGGCTGGCTTGCACCCTTCTTAGTCTTTCTTTTGCGTGCCTTCTTCTTCTCCGGTAATGGGACCGAGTTCTGCTCACAGACCGCCTTCTTGAGTGTGTTGGGGCTGATAATATTTCGCACCTCGCCTATCTGAGGCTCGGTGAAGTCGGCAGTTGGAGGCGTCTCCTGAGAGCTGAACGTCAGACGACGCCTGTTGCAACTTGGCTTCTCCGCGGTACCAGCTAGATCGCACACGTCTTTTGTTGGGTTTGGTTCTTGAGAAGGAGGCCCCATGAAGTCGCCATCGTACCCATGATCGGCAAAGTACTGATCGACATTGCCAAATGTATCATTGTCGTCGTCGTCATCGTTCTGATCCTGTGCCATATGCATGTTTGGGTCCAATGGCATAGGGATGTCCGGCACCGTTACGGCGGTCTTGCCATGGGGCCGAGTTGGCGCCGGCACGACTGGCGGTGTTGCCTTTGGGGTGGTGTCCCCCGCCCCCAAACGAATCTGGCTCTTCGGCCAAAGCAGGGGCCAGCTCAGGCAGGCGCTGAGGGTCATCACGTCTTCATCGTCGGCCCCAACGGGTCGAATCGGAGGTAACAAGTCGTTGCAGCCTGGCAGCACCCGAACCAGTTGAACCCTAAACAAGTTGGGTGGCATCTGGGTACCGTGGAACAAGGGGTTGCCCGGTTGAACGATTTTGCCCTTGGCGACATCGACCAACTCGTTGTTCACGAAGTGGAGGAGAGTGCACGGAACGTCGGCGGTGCCCTGCGAAAACATGTAGGGCGTCAGGGATGCCCAGTCAAAGGCAAGGAGATGAAGTCCTCGGCCGAGAGAGGCTTAATTAGTTACCGTGATGATGGCGTCGAGCTCGGCTAATGTCGACGCACCGCCAACGGCGGGCGTGCAGTTGACGGAGGTGCCGCTTGCTGCAGAGGTGCCGGCCGGCGTACACCCGGGTGCATTAAGCTCCCGTGCCGGCGTCGGAGACACCAATGTCGCCTCCGCCGGAGGCACCAATGGCCCCGCCATCGCATTATGCGAGTTGCTGGCCGTGAAGCTAGGAATTGGGGGCGGCCCCTGTTGGCCGCCCGCAATCCACGCACTCAACCCCGAGATCAAGGTAGGCACAAGGGCGGTGATCGTCGCTCCGAGTCGTTGTTCCACTTGCTCTTGGACAATCTCCGGAATACGCGCCACCTGTGCCTTGAGTTCTTGAACCTCTCGCGCCTGGCTTTCCGAGCTGGTCTTTTTCTCCTTCCGCACACCAGCGGTATAGTATGACCCCCATTTTGTCGACAAGCCTTTGCCGGCCACACGACCAGCTGACGTCGGCTTACTGAGCTTATCCTTGTTCTTCATTACATTCAACCCCCTATTTAGAGTGGTGTCCCAAGGGTTGCTCTTAGTCGACCCCGCGCTACTGCTTTCAGTCACCTGCGGAAGGAATGTGAACCATTTAGAAATTTGGCTTCATTAATTAGAATGCAAATTATGCGGGGGTGTATTCCTTACCAGAACAAGCTCAAGCTGCCTGGTCTTCGGATCCGTGGTAAGCTCCTTTGTTTTCGGGTCCTTCTTGTACCGGGCCCTGACAAAGTTCCTGGTCTGCTTGTCACCGTATTTATCGAAGAGGGGCGGTAGGCCTTGCTCGGCACGGTCCGCCTCCTCCTTGTCCCATATAGGCTCCGCCACTCTATAACCGCCGGGACCGAGTGTGTGTTCCCCTATGTTCAGCTCCCGCATTTGTTTCCCCCACTCACTTGATTGGGAGCTTGCGGTGCTCGAGCAATTGATCTTGAAGTCGTTGTAGTCATCTTCGGTGACCGAAGGATTTTTCTCCTTGATCTTCTGATAACTCTCACCTTTCTCGATCATTCTCTTCACATTGCTTTTCCAAGTAGACAGGGCCTTGCTCATCTTCGTGAGGGCAGCATTATTCACTTTATTCCCTTTGAGGCTTGTGTTTTCAAATTCAGCGGGGAACTTTTATGGTTCGTGCAGCTTCGTGAAGAGGAGGTGGCGCAAATTCCCTCGGTCAGGATGCCTCAGGTTCTCGGTGTTGATCGAGACGGTGCTCCGGACAATGCACCCGAGCTAAAGCGAGTACCCCTTGACTATTCGTTCGGGCGTCGTTGGATTCCCGTTGGAGTCCACTTCAGTAACTTCCTCCTTGAGGGTGCGGAGCACGATCGGGCGCCGGTCCTTCCGTTGCCTCTTCGGTTGGCTGCCATCTGTGCGTGCGCCGCCATCATCAGTGGTGGCATCCTCGGCGGCACCATCAGTGGTGGCATCAGTGTGGTCATCCTCGGCGGCACCATCCGTGGTCTCAGGATCGGTGGGGAAGGCGGCGGCCTCATAAAAGTGAGGTTGTTCCTCCACCTCCTGGGACAGCTCCCAGAATTCCTTGCCGCCCGAACCCCCGGCCTCATCATTGTGGGCCATGTTTCTCTCTAAATAGAAACAAAGTTTGGTCAAAAAGTTGGTTATTGTCAAGGAACAAGATCATGGTCTCATCATTTAGGGTTTGTCGACACCGAGGCATCCTAAAATCTAAGCTTTTATCATTGAGGGTTTTTCGACGCCGAGGCACCCTAAAAGCCTAACCTTTCATCATTTCTGTTTTTATCGACACCGAGGCACCCTAAAAGCCATGCATTAGTCACAAGTACGCCGGGGCACTTGATCCTACTTAATTAACTACTAAGATACCCCGGCCCATGCATTAGTCACAAGTACCCCATATGTCCTATTTTTAGCAAAGTCATGCTAAAATTCACGGAAAATTTCAGCATGACCTTTACTGAAAATAGGACATATGGAGTACCCGAATTTGCCGGAACGGAAGTTAATCGACATTCCGGCAAACTCAAGGGCCTCTCGGGGTACCTGCAATATCATTATCCCAGGTGGACATGGATGCAATGTCACATGTCACATGGATCCCACACCCACAGGAGCTGGTGAAGCTTCATGTGTATTTCACGAAAACCAGCCTGACTAAAGAGCTTTATGTAGAAAACAAATCACCCCACCAGCTCACACAGGATCATCCCTCTAAGCAATTACTCAAAATGGGCACTAGCAGCAAAATGAACATTTTACGATCTGAACTTTTTTTTGTCATCTATGTGCTCATTTAACTTTGATCCAAATAGTATCAAAGTTCTTAGAAACAAGCAGCTCTGCTAACAAAGAACAGTAAAAATGGGGCTTGCCTTAAGATGGGAAGTAAAGTTGCAAAAACTATCACAAAGAACAGTAAAAATGGAACATAGCTCAGCATTTGTATTGATAGGAACAAACATAAAATCAAACCATGGGCATCTACTAGGTAGACCAACATAAAATTTTGACTGGAGTTACATAAGGGGAAATTGATGTGATGAATGGCAGTTAGGGAGCTGAGCTGATCATGTCCATGTATTCTAATTCTACAGTAAGATGGCATTGCTGTTGGTACCAATTTATTTGTTCACAAAGATACATTTTTGGTAATGCATAGACAACATCACCTTTTATTTATCATGGTTGGTTCTGTTCCATAATTATATCAGCCCAGAGTGTCTTATTAGATATCAGACTGAATTGTAATGCACCCATTCTAAAACTTTAAGTGAAAATAACCCTTGGTGTTTGATATGCATAACAATGAAAGATGTTGGTTCACATCTTTGACTGGAGTAACAGAGGCATAAAAGTAGAAATTACAGGTCAGAGGATCATGCTGATTAAGGTTCTGTTTTTATAGTGCAAGTTCCAGGTAATTAGGGTATGTGGCACTGTCTTGTGTTGACTAACTCATAAATGATATTATCATCTTTACTCACCGTTATGTGTATCATGGCTGAAATTCCACCGTTATAATACATGCCTGCTTGGCTAATTAGCAAGTAAGTAACTCTTACATTATCAAAGCTTGCTAGTTTCTGAAATCAATTACTGACAGGGAATAGCACAGACACACAGCAAACCTATAACTTAATGATGGTTATTAGGGAAGACAGGAAATGAGGATGGACAGAACCATATGTTTGGGAAATGCAAATAGAAGTAGTGCTATGAGAGTAATTTTTTTTCAATTTTCATTGATGTTTCAAATTAGATCGGTGCACACAGCAAACATAACCAAGGATTGCTTTTAAAAAAACATAACCAAGAATCACCTTCCACGTGGCTTCTTCTCTTTAGCCTAGCTTCCTTCTGCAAAGTGGGCAAATACTTCTGTCTGCTGCAGTAGGTACTTCAGTCGCCCTTTCCCTTCTTGTTCTGTGATCAAAACCACGATGCGAATGCAATACACACCAAAGAATATCATATACAAGAATTGCAGAAGTTAAACAAGGTCAGACCCACACTATCTATTCTTTCTTCATGGCAGAATATCATATACAAGCACGAATTTTGTTCACATTTATATAGCAACAAATATTTATACACTCATATAGCAGCACTAAGTATATTGCACTTAGAAGAAGATTTGCTTTTACATCCCACCCAACTTAACAATCTAGTAGAGTTGTGATTTATTAATATTGTCTTTCCTTTGCAGGTTCATGTCAAGTCGATCGAGGATTTCGCGCAGCTGGGTTGTTTCGATGAGAACCAAGACAAGCAGCAGCCCACCAAAGCTTCTTCTACCCAGCAGCAACCCACTAAACCCTTTTCTACCCAGCCGCAACCCGCTAAAGCTTCTTCCACCCAGCTACCGGCCAGAGGGCACCAAGGCCTCATCATTCACATATCTACCTCTGACCAGGACGGCAAACAGCGTACTGTGGCCAAGATCAACTTCCTCAGCCTCTCAGGTTTGTGTTGCATCAGTACTGACGACTAGGAATTGATCATGGAAGGCCAACAGAGCAGCTAAACTACATTCAGCAAGTTAGAAAGAATATATGCTTAAACAAGTGATCATGATAGCATCGTCTGTTACACTAAATACAAACAAAAAACCACCACAGTTCAAAGTTACAAACTGGGATTCAAACAAGGCAATACATACTCGAGCATTAATTACATCCAGAGACTAAAACATCGATCGATTGATCGATCGAGCAAAAAATGCAGAGCAAGTTGCCAGGAATTCAGAGGACTCTCCCTCCCTACCTACCTACCTCATATGCGGTAATTGCCTTTGGCTCCTAGGTGCATATGCACAATCTTCAGTACTAGCTACAGTAGAAGCTAGCTGTTCCATGAAACAACCACATTATACTCACAGCCTTAGCTACAGGTTGGAATCAAATGCATCTCCAGGTTTGGACTACTGATTTCAATACAACACCACAAGCAGAGGACTGAAGGTGCAGCCACATTATTCCAGAATTAACTAGGATCCTCTTTCGATACAGTTATAGTAGCATCCTCTTCCTTACAGAATTAACCAGGGTAGCTTACCTTGGAGGAGCGGGCCGGGGTGGAGGAGGCGGTCGGAG
>NC_041393.1:597034737-597038300 GCF_002162155.2 Triticum dicoccoides
AAATATGTTCAAACTTTTTTAAATAATAACAGTAATATTTTTTTATAAGATAGTAGCATTTAAAAAGCTGTTTGATACTTATTTTTTTTATAAGACGGTGCGCGGCGTGCGGGGGGTCGGCGGCGGCGGTTGAGTAGGGGAATCGAGGGTGCGGGGGGTCGGCGGCGGCGGCCGGTGGACTGGGGGGTGCTCGGCGGCGAGGGGGACCGGATCTGGCGAGGTGGGATAGCGATCGAGATGGAGGGGGATCGAGATCGAGTGTCCATGAAATTTAAAAATATTCATGATAGTTCAAAAAGTACCCATGAAATACAATTGAGAGATGAAGGCTACGATTTAAATACAATCGATCTTAGCTAGCTATCTGTTCACAATCTTCTTGCCCTTCTTTTTCGCAAATGGAGTTCTTCTGTGGAACGGACGTCCTTTAGGTAGGGTGGTCCTGCTTCTTCTTGTGGTGTATGCTGCTACTTCATCATCGTCGTCATGTTCGATCCTCGGGTCGCCGTACTTGTCGAAGTCTTGCTCATTGGCTACTCCATCCATTCCGATGATCTTCCTTTTGCCTCTCCTCACGACAACACGACTGGGCTTTGGCGGGTCAGTAATGAAGAAGCATTGGTCCACTTGGGAAGCCAGTACCCATGGCTCATTTTTCGCGGTGACGTTTGCGCCCGCAGTCTTGGATTTGGCTTCGGGTATAACCATGGTGGTGAAATACCGGTCTTCTTTTATGACGTTCTTGGCCCATCTGACACGGAACATCGGGACGTTCTCTCCAGCGTAGCTCAGCTCCCAGATCTCCTCGATCCTTCCGTAGTATATGTCCTTGTTGTTACCGGTGTAGGATTCCATCGTTACCCCGGAGTTCTGATAACCATCGCTCTTCATGTCCTTGGCCTCGGTGTAGAATGTGTAGCCGTTGATATCGTACGCCTCATAGGTCATCAGGTTGTGCTCGGCGCCCTGTGACAAGGCGAATATGAGTTGTTCTTCCGTGGAAGAATCCTCATGTAAAGGGTACGCCAGAAGCTTCTGCTTGAACCAACGCGTGAAACATGAGTTGTGCTCTTTGAGTATATCTCCGTCCGTCCTCTGTTGGCCTCGGTCATTGTACGTCTTCTTAATAAAGGTTTTGTGCTCTACCACCCAAGGATCGACCACGTCTATGTGTTGTAGCACGACTAGGTTTGCTCTTTCAAAGTCGGCGAGTCGACCCTCGAAGTCGACATGCATTTCGCGGCGACCCTCACGGTGACCCCATCCAGCGAGCCTGCCGAGGTGCCTGTTGACGGGCAGACCAACGGGGTTCTCGATGCCTAGATAATTCGTGCAGTAGGAGATGCACTCTTCGGTCAGAAAGCCCCTGGCTATGCTTCCTTCTGGACGTGACATGTTGCGAACGTATCCTTTGATGACACCATTCATCCTTTCGAATGGCATCATGCTGTGCAGGAACGTCGGCCCGAGTTGGATGATATCCTCCACTATATGGACCAGCAGATGCACCATAACGTCGAAGAATGTGGGCGGGAAGTACATCTCAAGCTCGCATAGTATCACCACGATCTCTTCCTGTAGCCTTCTGAGTTGCCTCACGCCAATCGACTTCCGAGAGATGACGTCGAAGAAGTTGCATAGGCCAAATAGCATTTCACGGACGTGCGCGTCCATGATCCCATGGATTGCAACTGGAAGTATCTGCGTCATCAGCACGTGACAGTCGTGATACTTCATCCCGCTGAACTTCTGCTTCGCTGGGTCTAGGTATCTGCTTATCTTCCCCGCGTAACCGTAAGGAAGTTTTACTCCTAGGAGGCAGGTGAAAAACTGCTCGATCTCCTCCTGACTTAGAGTGAAGCACGCGGGAGGGTAGTCATTTCCGGTCTTCTTGGCCTTTTTGCCTTTGCAACGACTTTCTGTGTCCTGCTTCGCCTCATCATCATCATCATCATCATCATCATCATCATCATCATCATCATCATCATCATATATAGCGTGAAGCTCCTGCCTGATGCCCATTGATTTCAAGTCTGCCCTTGCTTTCGGCCCATCTTTGGTCCTCTCTGGCATGTTGAGCAGGGTACCAAGCAGACTCTCGCACACGTTCTTCGTGATATGCATGACATCAAGGCTGTGAGGCACACGGTGGATCTTCCAGTACGGCAAGTCCCAGAAAACAGACCTCGTTTTCCATACCTTCAGCAGCGGCTCTGGCGCCTTTCGCTTCTTTCCCGGCTCTGGCGCCTTCTGCTTCTTTCCCGGCAGTGGGCAGTCTTTCCAATTTTTCAACAGCTTGTCTATTTCCTCGCCCCTCCTCGTACACGGGCGTTTTCGGGGTTCGGTTTCACCATCGAACAGATCCTTGCGTTTCCTCCACGGGTCATCATCGCGAAGCCACCTTCGATGTCCCATGAACACGGTTTTCGAAGACCCGGGATCTCTATCTAGCTGGCGATACGTTGTGTCATGCATGCACCTTACGCATCCAGAAAATCCGTGGACTACCTGCCCCGCAAGATATCCGTAACCGAGATAGTCGTGCACCGTCGTGAGCAGTGCGGCTCTCATAGGGAAATATTCTTTCTCTGCGGCGTCCCACGTATTGGCTGGCGTTTTCCACAGCGTGTCAAGCTCCTCTTTCAGCAACCCCAGATACAGATTGATGTCGTTCCCTGGTTGTTTCAGCCCTTCAATTAGCATACTCATGTGAATGTACTTCCTCTTCATGCACAACCAGGGGGGAAGGTTGTACATCCACACAAACACAGGCCAGGTGCTATGTGTGCTTCTCTGGCTGCCAAACGGAATGACTCCATCGGTGCTTGCGCCCAGCACGATGTTCCTTGGATCGTTCCCAAATTCTGGGTATTCGAAGTTCAACGCTTGCCACTGGCTCGCATCCTTAGGGTGACTCAGCATCTTGTCTTTTTTATCTATCTCCGGATCATTTGCGTCATCTTCTCGCTTCTTCTCCTCCCTATCCGCGTGCCAACGCAGGAGCTTTGCTACCTTAGGATCCGCGAAATACCGCTGCAGACGAGGAGTGATCGGAAAGTACCACACCACTTTTCGAGGAGCTTTCTTCCTCTTCTTGTATCGAGTGACACCGCACACCGGACATATGGTAGACTCCGCGTGCTCGTCCCGATAAATGATGCAATTGTTCATGCACACATGGTATTTCACGTGCGGTAAATCCAGAGGACACACGATTTTCTTCGCCTCCTCCAAACTGGTCGGGCACTTGTTCCCCTTGGGAAGACGTTCGTGCCAGAATGACATGTTCTCGTCGAAGCATGCGTCAGTCATTTTGTGTTTTACCTTCATCTCCAGAGCCATGAGCATTACTTTCAGGCGGGTATCCTCGGGCCTGCATCCTTCATACAATGGAGTAACCGCGTCTAACTCAAGTTGATCCATCTTGGCTTTCTCTCGGGTGGCAGCTCTTGCGTTATCCGTCTGCTTGAGAAGCAGCTCTTGAATATGAGGGTCCTGCACCCAGCCCATCGATGGTCCAGCATCGTCTGCTCCGCCGGCATCATCATCTTCATGATCATGCC
>NC_041393.1:597039081-597057659 GCF_002162155.2 Triticum dicoccoides
CGAAACGGAAATGAATCAACATTCCGGCAAAATATTGGCAACTATCGCATTTCAAATACCGGTACACCTCCAAACACAAACACATATGCAACACCACAAACATATGCAACACCACGAACATACATAGATCTAGCTAGGCCATAAAAAGTGCATGTGCACATTGTTGTAGGGAGAACAACATAAATATAGCTTCCCCCCTTACTTACCTAGCAAAACAAGGTAACTTAACCACTTAATTTGAATGAATCTATGGTGGAAATGAGGTGAAAAAGAGGAGGCACCCGAGACAAGGAGGAGGCGGTGGAGAGAATGAAGTGGGGAGAAAGTGAGTGTGGGAGGAGAGGCTGTCCAAAATATCTTGTTGCTGCCCACTTACTAATGGCGCACCAGCAACGAATGCGCCATTAGTAATCCAGGTTACTAATGGCGCACCCCCTGATGGTGCGCCATTAGTACTTTTGCAAAAAAAAGGAATAGAAACAATAATAAAAAAATAACATTAGTGGCGCACCTTCTGGCTGGTGCGCCATTACTAGTTACAACTAGTAATGGCGCACCACCACCGCATGCGCCATTAGTATGTTTGGACAGGCGCACTAGTTCAAAAAAAAAATTTGGTACTAATGGTGCACCGTGGGCAGGGTGCGCCATTAGTAGTCTCAACACTAATGGCGCATCAGAGGGTGGTGCGCCATTAGTATATACTAATGGCGCACCACATGTCTGGTGCGCCATTAGTGTCAATTCCATCTATAGCCCTTTTCCTAGTAGTGACACCGATACCCGCCTGGTGGCCGGGCGCCTGGAGTTGGCCTCTGGCTGGGTCCGCTCTGACGCCTCCGTTGGAGCGGTGCTGGTCCAGGCCGTGACGGCCTGCGATGAGGAGAAGCAGGCCATCCTCCAAGCCAAGGCCACTCGCGATGCTGCCTTGGGTCAGGCTGTAGATGTCTGGGGCCGCTGCAAGGCGCTAGAGAGCGAGCTGCAAGGCCTGCGCGACGAGCTTGCCAAGAAGGTCCGTGACCACCAGGAGAAGGAGAAGGAGGTGAAGACCCGAGAAGCTACTGTCAGGGACCGGGACGTCGAGCTTGATGAACGTCACGGCCGGTTGGAGACGCTGGAGCAGGTGTTGGGGGCGGAGAGGATCAAGCTGGACGGCAAGGCGAAGGTTCTGGCCAAGGACCGAGTGGCCTTCGCGCAGCTGGAGGAGAGGGCTCGCGACGCTCTGAAGACACTTTATGATGGCGGCCTAGAAAAGCCGCTAGTTGGCGCCGAGGATGGCCCCGCCAAGCTGCTTCCCTTCCTGGTCCGCACACTTGAAGATGTCGCGGACGGCCTTGGCCCCACAGCCAAGGCCGAGGCACGTGTCCTTTCTTCTGAAGCGCTAGCGCGTGTCCTCACCCACGTCTATCTTCACGACCCCAATGTAGACCTTGACAGCCTGCTAGAGCCTGCAAGCGGCGATCTTGCTGTTGCCACTGTTGAGGCAGTGAAGGGTCGAGCAGAAGCCCTGCTGGTGAAGTTCCGCGCATTCAGCACCAGGCCAAGGCGAGATGCTGCCAACTGTAGGACCTTGAAGTATGTCTAGAGGGGGGTGATTAGACTACTTGACCAATTAAAAACTTAACCTTTCCCCAATTTTAGAGTTTAGGAGATTTTAGCAATCTTTGGACAAGTCAAGCAATCATCACACAAATCAAGCAAGCATGCAAAGAGTATATAGGCAGCAGAAATTAAAGCATGCAACTTGCAAGAAAGTAAAGGGAAGGGTTTGGAGGATTCAAACGCAGTTGGAGACACGAATGTTTTTGGAGTGGTTCCGATAGGTGGTGCTATCGTACATCCACGTTGATGGAGACTTCAACCCACGAAGGGTAACGGTTGCGCGAGTCCACAGAGGGCTCCATCCAAGAAGGGTCCACGAAGAAGCAACCTTGTCTATCCCACCATGGCCGTCGCCCACGAAGGACTTGCCTCACTAGCGGTAGATATTCACGAAGTAGGCGGTCTCCGTGCCCTTACAAACTCCTTGGTTCAACTCCACAATCTTGTTGGAGGCTCCCAAGTGACACCTAGCCAATCTAGGAGACACCACTCTCCAAGAAGTAACAAATGGTGCGTTGATGATGAACTCCTTGCTCTTGTGCTTCAAATGATAGTCTCCCCAACACTCAACTCTCTCTCATAGGATTTGGATCTGGTGGAAAGAAGATTTGAGTGGAAAGCAACTTGGGGAAGGCTAGAGATCAAGATTCATATGGTAGGAATGGAATATCTTGGCCTCAACACATGAATAGGTGGTTCTCTCTCAGAACTGGTAAGTTGGAAGTGTAGGTTTGTTCTGATGGCTCTCTCCATGAATGAAGAGGAGGTGGAGGGGTATATATAGCCTCCACACAAAATCTAACTATTACACACAATTTACCAATCTCGGTGAGACCGAATCAACAAACTTGGTCAGACCGATTTAGTAAACCTAGTGACCGTTAGGATTTTCGGTGGGACTGAAATGCAACTCAGTAGGACCGATATGGTTAGGGTTAGGGCATAACGTAATCTCGGTGAGACCTATTGCACAAACTCGGTGAGACCGATTTTGGTAATTAGCTAACCAGAGAGTTGTCAGGTAAACTCGGTGGGACCGATTTGTTCTTTTCGGTGAGACCGAAATGTTACAAAAGGGAAACACAGAGTTTACATTGCAATCTCGGTGGGACCGATCGCTCACTCCGGTTAGACCGAAACGTTACGAAGCGAAACCGAGAGATTACAATCCCATCTCGGTGAGACCGAGATCCCTATTGGTGAGACCGATTTGCCTAGGGTTTGTGGTAGTGGCTATGACATTTGAACTCGGTGGCGCCGGACTGAAAGAATCGGTGTGACCGATTTTGACTTTAAGTTTAGGTCATATGTGGATGTGGGAAAGTAGTTGAGGGTATTTGGAGCATATCACTAAGCACATGAAGCAAGAGGCTCATTATGCAACACCTCATCCCTCCTTGATAGTATTGGCTTTTCCTATAGACTCAATGTGATCTTGGATCACTGAAATATAAAATGTAGAGTCTTGAGCTTTTGAGCTTGAGCCAATCCTTTGTCCTTGATATTTTGAGGGATCCACTTTCATCATCCATGCCATGCCATTCATTGAGCTTTCCTGAAATATTTGTCTTGGAATAGCATTAGCTCAATGAGCTATATGTTGTTATGAATTACCAAAACCACCTAGGGATAGTTACACTTTCACCAACCCTGGGGCTTCGGGAGGTGGAACCGCCCAGCGCAATTCCACCGGCAGCGATGGAACCGCCGGAAAGTGACCCCTTCGCAGCTTCTGTCCTGTTTTAGTTCCTGCAACATGCATCATGCCTCTTGGAGGCATTTAAACTTGTGTTTGGCATTGTGAAAACAACCTATGGACTGTAATATTTTCTTTTGAATTCCTTGAGATTTGTGTTTTTTCTTCCTACTTGCTTGTGTTCTACGTCGGCAGGGCCCGGCCCCACGCATACCTCAGCCGCCGTTAGCCCCTACCGGAAACGAGGACGGGACCAAGGAGTGAGGGGCTATGTGACCAGTTAGGCTCCTGAGTCGCGATGCTCAGGAGTCCCCCTTGACGCGCGAACAACAAGTAGGGAGGGGAGGCATAGGAGTGGATCTAATGTTCTACGTCGGCAGGGCCCGGCCCCGCGCATACCTCAACCGCCATTAGCCCCGACCGGAAACCAGGATGGAACCAAGGAGTGAGGGTCTACGTGACCAGTTAGGCTCCTAAGTCGCGATGCTCAGGAGTCCCCCTTGACGTTCAAATGGCCTTCGTACCTTGGCTCTGCTCGGGGAGGGGCGCGCGACGAACCAGGCCCGAGGGGCCTGGCGTGTAGCCCCCGTGCCCAGCCCCCTCGCATGGCTGTCCCGAGGGGAGGCGTTACAATCGGGCCGAACACTGAGCTCTGGGCCCCCTAAGGTTGATGCGGCCGTGGGCCACCCTCAGTTGTTTATCACCAGCGCGGAGCATGGCGCTTCCGTATGCGTACGGGCATAGCCGCTCCTCGACAGTGTCGTCAGCCAGCGCGGAGCATGGTGCTTCCACTGGTGCGTGGGAGGGGGCTCCCCTTCAGGTGGAGCTCCCGCGGCGTGTACAACCCCGCCCTGACACGTGACTGGCACGGTAGGGCTTGACGAGGTGTATTTGGGCACCCGTGAGCCAGCACGAGACTCACGGGGCCCTACCTCAAGGCGGGTTGCGCCTGGCTCTGGGCCTTTGTTTGTAATGTGCTCCTGCAAATTTGGTTAGATGCCAACGCTCTATGTCCTTAGGTCCCGGCCCTCGAGCGAGCTCAGCTGTCGCTGGTATGCCAGGTTGCGATGCCGTGGACAAGGCCAAGAGGTGAGGGCTAGAGAGCCCGTAAGAGTCCATGAGTCACGATGCTCAGGTACCCCCGTTTTAACGTGCAAGCGGTTGGCATGAGGGAAGAAGTGTGCCATCACAGGCATCAAGTAATAATCATGGCGGGTCAAATGCATGACATGAATAGATGCGAGAAAGATACATGCCACTGGGTCAGGCCCGAGTAGCTTGGGGATAATGAAGCCCGAGGGGCGCCCCCAACAAGGTAACCTAAAGGCATGAACAAAAGAGATACATGCCGTAGGGACGGACCCACGCGGCTTGGGAATGATGCAGCCCTGGGGGCGCTCCCAGCTGAAAATGAAACTCGCAGGATGTCACCTGATAATGTTGGGGATGAAGGAATGCTGAAGTAGTGGACGACGTGCACTGCAGAAGCCGATCCTCACGAGCCCCCAGGCCCAGGAGCCTCGGGAGGCTCCGGGGGCGCAAGCGGCTCCTCGAGGACCATCTCCATCTCTACCAGGACTGCAGAATGCCTGACCTCCTGAGCCTCCAGAATGCTCCTCATAAGATGCTGACGCGCGGCAGCCGCGTTCGGCAAGCCAAAAGGCATGCGAACATAGCTGTGGGGTGGACTCTCGCAGCGTCCCACGTGCGAGGGCCAGAGGCGCTCCTGAGAGGTGGCTCGGTTGAGCCCTGGTACGTTGATGCAGACGCGCAGCCCACCATCCTCGCCTGGATGGGGAGCTACAGCGGGTAAGCGGCGGCTGCCACTCATGACTCTTGACTCCTGCAGCTCCTGAATGATCTCGCTGATGAACTCCCGAGGGATTGACCCTCCTTGCCTTGTTCCTTCCTAAGAGAAACGTGCTTTGAAGCACACCTCTAAGTGGTGCCCGAGCGCCTCCCTCGTGACCTCGGCAAAGTCGGTGGCCCTCCAGGAAAGAGCCCCCGAGCCTTGCCCAAGGAGGGCACCGGGCGCGCCTTCCTATGCGACAGAGGGTGGCGCCCCTTGAACGGGCGCGGATCCTGACACAACGCCACTGGAGGGGCCTGCCTCCTGAGGGTTCGGACCAGGTGATGCCTTCTTCTTCTTGGGGACCGCCTCGGAAGACTCCCGCTCCTGTGATCCGGGTCTTCGATTGCCGTGGCCTGAAAGGCACTCTCAAGAGAACACACTGCATCCCTCTCCTCAAAAGGCACCGTGATGACTCCACGGCTTCCTGGCATCTTGAGGACATTGTAGCCGTGATGAGTCACTGCCATGAACTTGGCCAGGACTGGGTACCCGAGGATGGCATTGTATGGCAGGCGAATGTGGGCGACGTCGAAGTCAATGAGCTCAGTGCGGTAGTTGTTGCGCTACCCAAAGGTGACAGGAAGGCAAACTTGCCCTATTGGAACGGTGGAACCATCAGTGACTCCTGAGAAAGACTTGGTTGGCTGAAGCTGATCGTATGGCACTTGGAGATTGTCGAATGTCTCGACGGACAGGACGTTGTGTCCCACTCCACCATCGATGAGGGTCCTGGGGACTTGCACATTGCTGATGACTAGGGAGCAAAGCATCGGGAGGACTCTGGCTGTGGCTGCGCACTTGAGCTGATCCGCTGAGTTGAACGTGATAGCGCACGCTGACCACCTGAGAGGGTGCGTGGCCTCAAGCTTGGGGAGGACTACATTCACCTCGTGAGCAAACTGTTTGAAGATGCGCTGAGAGGCTGGGGCCTGAGCACTGCCCAGGATGCAAGCGATTGCGCCCGACTCCTGGAAGCCCCCAGCCCCTTCGTCCTGATGATGGTCGTCATTCCTCCTCGGTGGTGGTGGTAGAGGAGGGAGGCCTGCGTTTCCCTGACGGCGATCCTCATGAGGCTGATCCCTCCAGCCTCCCTCGCGAAGCTGGTCCTGCTAGCGATCCTCACGAGGTCGGTCACGCCACCCTTGGCGAGGGCCACAGTCTTCCCATCGACCTCCACCTCTTCCTCCTCCTCGGCCATAGCCCCGGTTGTTGCGCTCGGGGCATCGGCCGACACGCCCATCTCACACAGCCCTGAGCTCTTGGCATTCGTTGGTGTTCTGGGTGTGGAGGTCGTGGTAGACGCGGTACCGGCTGCCCTTGGATGACTCAGGTTGATCCCTACCTTGCTTGGTGTCTGGCTCTGCTGCAAGCACAGCAGCCACCTTGCGCTTCACGTCCTTGACCTTGGGCTTCTTCTCTTCTGGATCGGCAGTCGGAAGCTCGAGGAGGGAGAGGTGCCCTTCCTCAGCCCTGCCTCACTTGGTCACCAAGTTGAACAGCTCCAGGGATGTGCACAGGCCTTCATGGATTGCTAGCTCCTCTTTCATCTTGATGTCACACACGCCGTCAGAGAAGGCTGAGATGATGGCTTCCTTAGTCACCCTGGGGATCTTGAGGCGAGCATTGTTGAAGCGCTGGATGTACTTCTGCAGGGTCTCTCCTGGCCGTTGCTTGATGCGGCGCAGGTCGCTCATGGCCGGGGGCCGGTCGCGAGTGCCTTGGAAGTTGGCGATGAAACGAGTGCGCATCTCGTCCCAGGAGGAAATCGTGCCAGGAGCCAGGTTCAGGAGCCAGGTGCAGGCACCGTCCTTGAGTGCCATGGGAAACCAGTTTGCCATGACCTTCTCGTCCCCGTTGGCGGCTTCGATACCCAGCTCGTAGAGCTGTAGGAACTCCGTGGGGTCGGCAGTGACGTCATAGCGTGGGGGCAGATCTGGCTTGAACTTGCCCGGCCAGGCCATGCTGCGCAGCTCAGTGGTGAAGGCACGGCAGCCTGCAGTGGCCACTGGAGGCCTTTGGTGATGAAGGGCTTGATCTTGGAGGTCTCCGCGCGCCACCGCCAGGAGCAGCGCGGGGTCTTGGCGCGCTGGAGCAGGAGCACGGTCATGACGTGCCGGTGCGGGGAGCACACGGGCAGCTTCTTGAGGACGAGGGATCTCTTGGCGGCTCCTCTCTTGCTGCGCAGGCGCTATTCGGAGCAGGTCCCGTCCAGGGGCCGCGCGCCTTGGGGCCAGGGCGCCTTCTTGAGGGGGAGGCGGCGGAGGCGCCTCCTGAGTTGTGTTGCTCGCGCAGGGCGGGGGGCGGTGCAGTGAGAGGGATGGTGCAGGGGAGCCCCCTGTGGCGCTGACGAGCTCGGTGATGCAGGCAAGCCACTCGTTGTAGAGGTCGTCGACGGGATGGTAGTGCAGGAGCTCACACGCCAGGAGCAATGCGGCTTGCGCATCCACAGGAGCGCAACGGGCGTGCGATGACGAGCCTGCTGGAGTCAGCGACGAGGTGGCGGTGCGGCCTTCTTGCCGCACCAAAGGATGCAGGGACGAGGCCTGCTACTCGTTCCGCGCCGGGCCGATGGCGGCGTGGGTGGCAGGCAGCGGGGAACGACGGGGAGGCCCTCCGACTGGGGCCGTCTGGGCGACATGGGCCGCGAGGGCAGCCCGGCGCTCGCCTCGGGCTCGACGAGCGTCAGACATGGATGCGACGGATGGCAAAACACAAGACGGCGGAAGGCATGATTCCGGCGCACCCCTACCTGGCGCACCAAATGTCGGATTTCGGGTTCCGGCAGACCCTTAAGGTTCCAACTCTGGTGTGCGCACGGAGATCACTCCTCTACCAACTCACGTCTCGTCGCCTCGCAAAGGATCTAGGCTACACGAAGAACAACACAAGGGACGCAAGGTTTATACTGGTTCAGGCCACCATTGTGGTGTAATACCCTACTCCAGTGTGTGGTGTGTGGATTGCCTCAGGGGCTGATGATGAACAATACAAAGGAAGAACAACCTCGCGAGGGGAGGAGTTCTTGTGTTGGTGGTTCTGGCTAAGGTTCGATTGGTCCTTTCCTCCATCGAGAATGGCTAGTCCTATTTATAGAGGGAGGCCTTGGTCCTCTTCCCAAACATTGAGCGGGAAGGGCGCCAACAATTGGCCATTTGAAGGGGAACATCTAGTACACTTATCCTGACTAAAGTTGGTCCTCGCCTGCCAAAGACTCTGACGATGACGCCTCCCTGGGCTCCACGATGACCTCCATCCTGCCGTTCTGCTGGTTTTGGTCTTGTTGCACCGAAATGTTAGCCTTTGCTTGATACCTTGGCCTGCTCTAGCCCCCTTTGCATCAAAGGGGAAACAAGGACACTGCGCAGGCCGGCGCCCGCCTGGCTTCGGTCGTCATGGCTTGCATCATGGGCACCTCGTGAGGTACCCCGCCTTGATCTCTCCGCCTCCTTGCGAGCCAGCCTGACGAGGCTGCGCCTGAGGAAGCTTCCCGTCGTCCGCCCCGCGAGGCTTGGACCCTCGCGAGGGTCTTCAGCTTGTGTGGACGAAGATGGGCCATACTAGGCCACTCCTTGAGCCACGCTGCAGGCCACAGGCAGGCAAGTCTAGGTACCCTCGTTCCCAGAACATCGACAAATGGTGCATACTCAGGGAGAACACTTATATCTTGAAATTTAGTAAGGGATCATCTTATAATGCTACCGCCATAGTAAGCAAAATAAAATGCATAAAAGATAAACATAACATGCAATCAAAATATGTGACATGATATGGTAATCATCATCTTGTGCTCATGATTTGCATCACCGAAGCATCGTCATGATCTCCATCGTCACTGGTGCGAAACCTTGATCTTCATCATAGCATCGTTGTCGTCTCACCAACTATTGCTTCTACCACTATCGCTATCGCTTAGTGATAAAGTAAAACAATTACATGGCGATTGCATTGCATACAATAAAGCGACAACCATATGGCTCCTGCCAATTGCCGATAACTTTGTTACAAAACATGATCATCTCATACAACAATTTATATCACATCATGTCTTGACCATATCACATCACAGCAAGCCCTGCAAAAACAAGTTAGACGTCATCTACTTTGTTGTTGCAAATTTTACGTGGCTGCTACGGGCTTCTAGCAAGAACCGTTCTTACCTATGCATAAAAACCACAATGATTTTTTGTCAAGTCTGATGTTTTAACCTTCAACAAGGACCAGCCGTAGTCAAACTCGATTCAACTAAAGTTGGAGAAACAGACATCAGCGAGCAACCTATGTGCAAAAGCACGTCGGTAGAACCAGTCTCATGAACACGGCCATGTAATGTCGGTCCGGGCCGCTTCATCCAACAACACCGCCAAATCAAAGTAAGATGTTGGTGGTAAGAAGTATGACTATTATTGCCCATAACTCTTTGTGTTCTACTTGTGCATAAAACATCTACGCATAGACCTCGCTGGGATACCACTATCGGGGAACGCAGTAATTTTAAAAAATTTCCTACGATCACGCAAGATTTATCTAGGAGATGCATATCAATGAGAGGGGAGAGTTGTAGGATCGGAAGTATGTCTAGAGGGGGGTGATTAGACTACTTGACCAATTAAAAACTTAACCTTTTCCCAATTTTAGTCTTTGGCAGATTTTAGCTATCTTAGCACAAGTCAAGCAATCTTCACACAATTCAAGCAAGCATGCAAAGAGTATATGAGCAGCGGAAAGTAAAGCATGCAACTTGCAAGAATGTAAAGGGGAAGGGTTTGGAGAAATCAAACACAATATGGAGACACGGTGATTTTTGAGCCGTGGTTCCGATAGGTGGTGCTATCGTACATCCACGTTGATGGAGACTTCAACCCACGAAGGGTAACAGTTGCGCGATGATACGTCTCCGTCGTATCTAATTTCCTCCATCACCAATTTCATGATGCTCACCGCCGTGCGTGAGTAATTCCATCGTAGGCTTGCTGGACGGTGATGGGTTGTGGCGACCGATTTTTCTGAGTATTAAATTCCCAGAAAATGGCCTTTGTGCTCACCAGCCCCAAGATTACTGTTAGCTGATGAGGCACCAACTTGTTACAGAAATTCCAAGCAAAACACAAAGTATGTAGTACAAGACCATTCTGGCCTATGAGTACAACAATATGGTGTCTAGTGGTTGATGGCGGAAGCGGTTTGTGGATCATCAGTGTCTATGGGACTCCATTTCCCACAGGAAGAGCTGACCAGGTTAACTCCTATCTTCGCCAGGCTTCTATCACCATGCTTAGGTTCCAGGGCTGTCGCCACGGTCGCTCCTCTCCGCGCAAGAAATCTGGCCAAGACAATAGCTAGGGACAAGCCAGTGAGTACTATGAATGTACTCGCAAACATTATGAACACGGGCATAATATAACCACGATGTGCTGATAAATATCTATGCTCAAGACGTCAGTCACAAAAGTTAATAAAAACTCTGATGCATGCCAGCAGGTTATTTATGAATATGCAATGACATATATATATAAATATAATGCACCGATCGAGTGTCTGAAGCGACACCTCGAAAGGTTGGTAAGCGAAAGAAATGCCTCAGTCGGGCGTCTGAGCGACACCACATAAAGGGCTTATAAAAATGAAATGCCACAGTCGCGCGTCTGAGTGACACCACATAAAGGGCTTATAAAAATAAAATGCCACAGTCGGGCATCTCAGCGACACCACATAAAGGGCTTATAAAAATAAAATGCCACAGTCAGGCGTCTGAGCGACACCACATAAAGGGCTTATAAAAATAAAATGCCACAGTCGGGCGTCTGAGCGACACCACATAAAGGGCTTATAAAAATAAAATGCCACAGTCGGGCGTCTGAGCGACACCACATAAAGGGCTTATAAAATAATAAAATAAAGTGAATATCCGGGAGGTAGAACCATCCCAAGGATATTCGATATTACCAATAATATAACGGGTTAGCCCATAACAAAAATAATAATCATAAACATCACAAGTCTCAAGTCGTAATTTCAGTTCTGGTTTAGTTTCACCTCCGAAGACCGACACTAAGACCGACACTTGACCCATCCCAGACTGTAATCCTCAACCATGGACACGGCTATTCGAATAGGTTTAATCTCTGCAGAGGGTGTACTCTTTACCCACGAGTAACGGATTCCTTTAGTCCATCTGGACTAATTCCGTCTACGATCTTTTAGTTGGAAACACACCTAACTTGCACACACCAGCTTAACTCACATGTGTCTGGAATCACCCATGACACCTGTCAAGCAAAACTCTAAGTGGGGAGGCTACAACCTCGACGTAACATGGGATCACAAAATTTATACCGCGCGCAAACTAGGGGAGCTACCCCCTTCGGCTACAACCGAAACACCCATGCTCCCGGACCAGGTGGCATGTCTACCGGATGCCTCCAGTATCTTCCACCATGGCCTCTCTGTACGGTGTGTGCTAGGAAAGGGGTTGACAACTTACTGAACCGTACCCTACTTGTTGTAGAGACGAGTGGTAGTACGAAGCAAGTATGGGGTTTACTGGCACAAGACTCGATCTACGGTCGACTCAGGAGGTTGTAATATTCTCTGCATGATTAGTATAACAAAATATACCTCAACCAACAGATAGAAACACCACGCGACATACCCCCTCATGCCATACCGGACACGACCGTCTCGACGGAGGACTAGGGACAAGACCGTGTCTAACCAAGACAGAGGCCTTCCCGGCTTCCCTTCCGGTATGCTTGAAAGGCATATGACGGTGATTTCCATCACAACCATATCAACTCCATCAGCATAAAAATCATTAATATGCACTCACGAGTAGGAACACATCCTCACATAAAATGACGTAAGCTCGTGTCGAGGTGGTGTTGTCACCGTGTCAAACAGCACACAGAAAAATTATGCCAGGGTTCAGAATGCTCGCCTTCAAGTCGTGGGGAGGCAAGGTGCATTCCAAAACTCTTGAAATCGTTCTCCTCTCTTCAAAATCCTATTTTAAAAATATATTTAAATTAACACACAAATTCAAAACAGCACAAAAAGTTGTTTTGGAAAATTTAAAAAAATCTTAAAATAAACTAGACAATATTTGAGAGAGGTAGGAAAAAGAATCAATTCATTTGGAGTTATATTTAAAAAGTTATAGGTGGTCAAAGTTTTGGTCAAAATCTGTTAATTAAAAATAAAACAGAAAAATAAAACGATTCGAATATATACGTACACGTTGAAAGCATATTCTGGAAACACGTTTCCACTTATCCAGCGTGGACCGCGCCTGAGTCACTGACAGTGGGCCTGCCTGGCCCACTGGTCAGGTTTGACTAGTCCACCTTCCCAACTCTTCCTCTGCCCGTGAGGGGGGGGGGTGGGACTCCGGCGACGCTCGCCGGCGAACGGCGGCACCGTTCGAGAAACAGAGGTCAGCCGCGGGCTCAGGGGGTCGAGGCGGTCACTCCGGTGGTCGCTTTGGTCTCTAGGGTGGATGGAGCTGCCGACGGCGAGCTCCGCGGCGGACGGTGGCCGTCGGGAAAAGTGAGTTTTTGCCCGCGGCGAGTCCCGGTCCAAATTGAGCAGGGGGATGGACTCACGAGAGGGAGAGGGGGTTCCTGGTGAAGAGAGTGGAGAGGGGGAGGCCCTGGTTGTGCCGAACGGAGCTGGGAGGCGGCGGTGGCTGTGGTTGCCGGAGGCGGGGGAGAAAACCTCCCCGGGTCGACTAGCTGCTACGAGGAAACGAGGGGGGGTGATTTTGAGGCTGCTTGCGTGCTTGGAGGGCTCGAGGGGCTTCCTTTTATAGCGCTCCCACGTTGGTTCGTGGCGGCAGTGGATGAGCTCGTCGGCGACCGACGTTCTGTAGCTTGCAGGCATCATGGCGAGGCTGGGGATGGCGGCAGGAGCTAGCGGACGAGTGGGTACTGCTCCAAGGGCGAGCTGGCGAGTGGGAGTGGCTCGGGCGGCGCTGGCCATTGCAGGGGCTGTCGGGTGGTCATGGCGGCTAGCTGCTGGCCTGCCGGAGACGTGGCGAGTGCTGTGGTGCTCGTGGGGAGCAGAAGGGGACGTGGCATGCTGGTTGAGGTCGGCCACGAACCAGAGTGAGTGTGGGGCGAGACACGGCGGCTCGGTCTTGGCACGTGCAAAATGCGTGCTCCGCTCGCGCTCTGGGCGTGCCCAGAGCACGCACGGAACGTGCTCGACAGAATGCTAAGGCATGTGAGGGGGCTCTAAACCACAAGAGAGTTAGCAGGGTGGGGTTATAGGCTAGGGCAAAACTATGGGACATGCTAGTCTGGTCAGGGGATCAAGTTCATAATGTAAACAAAAACTCATGCCAAAACTGTCCATGCTCTCAAGGTGTTTGACAAAATGCCAAAGGCTCCTAGGCAGTTCTTGGAGTGGCCTAATCTCCCAGAGTGGGGTCTCTTTAGATGAAAGAGAGGGTGGTGAGGTTAGTTTGCCAAATGAAGAAACTTGCTAGTGCAAGTTTTGCAAAACTTCAATTCTGGATAGGGAGTAAATGGCATCATTACATGAACCAAAAATGTCCCAAAGAGAGCATGCTCCTGGACATAGGGGTTTTGTAGGGTTGACTACAAGCAGGAGAAAGCACAAGGTCACTAGAGCAAGAATGAAAAGGGTTGCAGTAGAAAACACAAGGCTGGTTCAGAATGGAAAAGAGGTTGATTCACTCAATTTTTCCAAAGAACATCACTAGGTTTTTGCATAAAGTTGGATGGCATGCTACCACTGACATCGCATAATTTTGGTGGAGGCTCCAAGGAAATATTTAATTAGGCTATAGTGCAAAAATGTCCACTGGACCAGGTTTGAAAAACACGTGTAAAACTCAAAATATGCAATGAAAGAAATATATTATTGCATAAAAGTGGTTTAGAGACATCACATGACATCTCCAAATTTTGGTTGGAATTTTAGTTAAATTTATCAAAGGGCTGTAGTTCAAAAAGAGCTCCAAAACTAAAGAAAGTCACTTTAATGAATATAGCTCAGGGTGAAATAATTAAATAAATAAATCTACTGATCAAGGAATGGTATATACAGAGAGCATAGAAGTCCAATATATTTTAGAAATATCCACTTGGGAAAAACTCCTCAATAATAAAAGAAAGGTTCTGAAATCAACAGAAATATTCCTGCTGGCAAAAAAATTAAATTCTTGGCAAAGTTTTAATACTTAAAACCTGGTTAAATTTTTGGGGTGTTACAAATACTACCCCCCCTTAAGAAAAATCTCGTCCTCGAGATTTGCTAAGGGTTGCTTTTGAAAATAATTTACTTTTACCAGATCAAAAGATCACTTAACTTAAGCGGTAAAAAATGCGTCTACAGTGAGAGGGCAATAAGTGGTGAATAACTACAGTGTGGGATACTGGCGTTGTGTGGAGAAATCCACGCTTAGGAAAAATGAGCGATTTCTATGTTGGACGCAGCAAATTTAGAGTAAATTCTAAATTATAAAATACGCTGGTCGTACCCGAGAGCACATTGCTCCCTCTGGCTGACAGGTGGACCCAGGGCCCATTGTCAGTCTCTCCTTCATCCTCTGGCTCTCTCTTCTTCCTCTCTCCCGCGCGCTTTCCCGGGTTTTCTCCACCGGCGACGTCTAGCGCGTAGGGCCGTACTGCGGTAGTGCACGGCGTGCTTGCTGCCGGTGCAGTGTGCACTCACCTCGCGGGCTAGTGCGCTGTCGGCACTGCTCGCGGATTCGCCTCCGAACACCGGCGATCAGGCGACGAGCGGCGCTGGTGGACTTCGCCCACCGTACACCGATCTCGAGCTATAAAACAACCGCGGTGCTCCTTCTTCTTCTTCGCTCCTGGCCTCGTTTCTCCTCCTCCTTCTCCTCCATTTCTTCTTACCGGAGCTTGAGACGAGGCTCTAATGGCGGAGGTGGTGCCGGACTGGTACGTGATCCTGGTGTGTGGAGGGTTGGCGCAGTGCTGGGGCTCTCCGTGCTCCTGTGTGCGATGATCCTTGATGATAGCCGTGATGCTGCCGCTCGGGTGGCTCTCCGCGGTGGCGGTGATCACGAGGACTAGGCGAAATGCCAGGTGTTAACTGTTGTTGGTGTGTCGGAGGTGACTGGTATATGGATGATTATCCACTAATCTCTCCTTTGGAGGCTGTGGTGCGCTTAGGGAGGTGGTCGGTGAGATGCAACATGGTTACGTGTTTTTGCAAGCAGTGTAAGAGTCCGAGTGGTTGTGGGTCTGCTGCCGTGGTGCAGCGTGAATAAAAATAAACCATATAGTGAGAGGATAAACGATGCAGCAACTCAAGGAAAAGAAATCTCCCTCCAGGATTTTTTCGCGATTACAATGGTTTATCACAATGAAAACAACTCATATTAGTAGGAACTAAATACTCGACTCGTTGCACAAATTCGAGGCACCATGCATAAGTTACAACACAATAATAAATGATGCAATAACAAACACCGCAGTGACGCCTAAAAAGAGAACGGTAACTGGACAGGGTCCCGAGAAAATGTCAATGGTAATGGGATACACTCCTCTTCTATCGGAGGAAGTGGATTGACCAGTCGATGTATGTGTCTCTCCGGGTCGGGCCTCAGTGGTCTGCCGATGGCAATCTGAGGATTCAAATCAGCGAGACTCAGGAGATAATCCATTACTCGCTGGTTCAAATGTTCTTGAGCGATGATGTATTGGATAAGGTTGGCCAGTACTGGGTCCCTCTCAATCCGTCCACCGGAAAAAGATGTTACTCCTCCGGGTGTTGCACGGCTCGGAAAGTAATAATATCCTCGTTCGCTGGCATAGGGTACCGCGAATCGAAGACGAGCAATCGCTTCGTACGCAACGGCTTCTATGGCCATGCGTGGGGTCGACATAGATTTCCCCACGAAGGAGACCTCCGTTGGATCTTGGTTGGAGTCTACGGGAGAGATGTGTACTGCTGCCCAATATTCCGAGGTGGAAGGCGTGATTCTCGATTTGAACAGCTCGTATTGGGGTGGCTGGGTAGAACCCATGGTACTACAGGTAAAGTCCCACAATATTTTGACAAAGCTACCCGGGGTTGCATCCAGGGTTCTCAAATAAATACTAGGGCTTGGCATGGCAAGAAATGGTTGTGAGAGTGGTGCACGAGGTGAGGGGTGCTGGGTAAGGTCACAAGGTGGCCTTCTTATATAGCATCTGGGCTGGTTTATTTACCGCGGTGAAAAGTAATAAATCTGTCAGATCAGCTCCAAGGGTCGGGGTCAGTGTCAGAGATACACATATCTCATAAAGAGACGTGTTACTGTGGGTGTCGTCGGGGTCGGTTTTGGTAGCTGTGCCTGAAAAAAATATGCAACTGCGTGCTGACAAAAATACGCAAGGCTACCATTTAAAACAGAGGCACAACAATAGGCTGTGTTTACTTACAAGGTCACACGATTACAAAGCGAGGATACACTGAGACTCGGTACTACTCTTATGGCTTAGTCTACCTCGTTTATGTCCAAACGGGCGTGCCTGGTGGATGTCGAGGCTTCTCCACGTGTCTCACTGTCGGGATTAGTCGGAGATGGTGGAGGGACTGCAGGGTCGGGGTGGCGATGATGACCATCGCGGGGATTGTTGGCCACAATTCTGTTGGAGTGTGCTCCCAAAAGGTGACGAAGTACTTCTGGGGTCATCAAAATACCTTGGCCGCTGGCTGGGGCTGACCTCAGGGTCTCGATCGGGTGTCCGAACAGCACGACTGGGTTGTCGGCGTCGGCCTCGACTTCCCTGCTTGTCGGGGCTCGGCGAACCAGCTCTCCTCGAGCTGCGATCAGATCAATGGTGATCTGATCGAACAGTGCCTCTAGTGCACTTACATAGCGTACTAGGTGCAACAACGCAGGATCCGTCTCGTGATCTCCATTGGCAACTTGGGGTGGTCTACCATACCCTTCATGCCTGGGTAGTAGTAGAACGAGCAACAGTTAACTCTGGGCAACAACTGCTGGAGTTGAACTATAGCCTCTCCAGCAGCTAGCTGGATGGCTTGTGGCTCGAAGGAAGTTGTTCTTCCGGTGAACCTGTAGGGGCGTTCTGGTGACAGACCCCTACCATAGATGTGCACAGTGGCCCAGAATTGACAGCTCTCACCGCTCATGGTTCCTTGGTACACCACATATTCTGGGGGCTCCTCTAATGCATAGGCACGACGGGTGAGGTTTGCGAGTATGGTCACAAAACCTCCAAGGTTGGTTGCTGTGGTCTCATTGTGCACTATAGGACCAGGCATAGTGGCTAGGTTCGGGAAAGAGGCTGTGTTGTGCTGGGTTGAGGCTAGCGTGCCCCTTTTATAGAAAAGGGAGCGGAGTCTTCCTTCGCACGCTTGCGAATGAGACATTTTGGGCATCGGTCACTGGCGTGTGATCGACAGGCTAGGTTGGTAGGTTGGGCACCGACTGCCAAATAGTGTCGGGGTCACTGTGTGGCTATCTTGCACGAGAAGCTTGGCGGGGTTTTGGTTAAGGTCTGAAAGTTGGTTTACCGAGGTTTATCAACCTGGCTAAGATAGGATTAGCCAATGGTTAGCATGGCTCTGGTACCAAGTTTGTGGCGACCGATTTTTCCAAGTATTAAATTCCTAGAAAATGGCCTTTGTGCTCACCAGCCCTAGGATTACTGTTAGCTGATGAGGCACCAACTTGTTACAGAAATTCCAAGCAAAACACAAAGTATGTAGTACAAGACCATTATGGCATGTGAGTACAACAATATGGTGTCTAGTGGTTGACGGCGGAAGCGGTTTGTGGATCATCAGTGTCTATGGGACTCCATTTCCCACAGGAACAGCTGACCAGGTTATCTCCTATCTTCGCGAGGCTGCTATCACCGTGCTTAGGTTCCGGGGCTGTCGTCACGGTCGCTCCTCTCCGCGCAAGAAATCTGGCCAAGACAATAGACAGGGACAAGCCAGTGAGTACTTTGAATGTACTCGCAAACATTATGAACACGGGCATAATATAACAACGATGTGCTGATAAATATCTATGCTCAAGACGTCAGTCACAAAAGTTAATAAAAACTCTTATGCATGCCAGCAGGTTATTTATGAATATGCAATGACATATATATATATAAATATAATGCACCGATCGACTGTCTGAAGCGACACCTCGAAAGGTTGGTAAGCGAAAGAAATGCCTCAGTCGGGCATCTGAGCGACACCACATAAAGGGCTTATAAAAATGAAATGCCACAGTCGCGCGTCTGAGTGACACCACATAAAGGGCTTATAAAAATAAAATGCCACAGTCGGGCGTCTCAGCGACACCACATAAAGGGCTTATAAAAATAAAATGCCACAGTCGGGCGTCTGAGCGACACCACATAAAGGGCTTATAAAAATAAAATGCCACAGTCGGGCGTCTGAGCGACACCACATAAAGGGCTTATA
>NC_041393.1:597057880-597059574 GCF_002162155.2 Triticum dicoccoides
TGCCACAGTCGGGCGTCTCAGCGACACCACATAAAGGGCTTATAAAAATAAAATGCCACAGTCGGGCGTCTGAGCGACACCACATAAAGGGCTTATAAAAATAAAATGCCACAGTCGGACGTCTGAGCGACACCACATAAAGGGCTTATAAAAATAAAATGCCACAGTCGGGCGTCTGAGCGACACCACATAAAGGGCTTATAAAACAATAAAATAAAGTGAATATCCGGGAGGTAGAACCATCCCAAGGATATTCGATATTACCAATAATATAACGGGTTAGCCCATAACAAAAATAATAATCACAAACATCACAAGTCTCAAGTCGTAATTTCAGTTCTGGTTTAGTTTCACCTCCGAAGACCGACACTAAGACCGACACTTGACCCATCCCAGACTGTAATCCTCAACCATGGACACGGCTATTCGAATAGGTTTAATCTCTGCAGAGGGTGTACTCTTTACCCACGAGTAACGGATTCCTTTAGTCCATCTGGACTAATTCCGTCTACGGTCTTTTAGTTGGAAACACACCTAACTTGCACACACCGGCTTAACTCACATGTGTCTGGAATCACCCATGACACCTGTCAAGCAAAACTCTAAGTGGGGAGGCTACAACCTCGACGTAACATGGGATCACAAAATTTATACCGCGCGCAAACTAGGGGAGCTACCCCCTTCGGCTACAACCGAAACACCCATGCTCCCGGACCAGGTGGCATGTCTACCGGATGCCTCCAGTATCTTCCACCATGGCCTCTCTGTACGGTGTGTGCTAGGAAAGGGGTTGACAACTTACTGAACCGTACCCTACTCGTTGTAGAGACGAGTGGTAGTACGAAGCAAGTATGGGGGTTACTGGCACAAGACTCGATCTACGGTCGACTCAGGAGGTTGTAATATTCTCTGCATGATTAGTATAACAAAATATACCTCAACCAACAGATAGAAACACCACGCGACATACCCCCTCATGCCATACCGGACACGACTGTCTCGACGGAGGACTAGGGACAAGACCGTGTCTACCCAAGACAGAGGCCTTCGCGGCTTCCCTTCCGGTATGCATGAAAGGCATATGACGGTGATTTCCATCACAACCATATCAACTCCATCAGCATAAAAATCATTAATATGCACTCACGAGTAGGAACACATCCTCACATAAAATGACGTAAGCTCGTGTCGAGGTGGTGTTGTCACCGTGTCAAACAACACACACAAAAAGTATGCCAGGGTTCAGAATGCTCGCCTTCAAGTCGTGGGGAGGCAAGGTGCATTCCAAAACTCTTGAAATCTTTCTCCTCTCTTCAAAATCCTATTTTAAAAATATATTTAAATTAACACACAAATTTAAAACAGCACAAAAAGTTGTTTTGGAAAATTTTAAAAAAAATCTTAAAATAAACTAGACAATATTTGAGAGAGGTAGGAAAAAGAATCAATTCATTTGGAGTTATATTTAAAAAGTTACAGCTGGTCAAAGTTTTGGTCAAAATCTGTTAATTAAAAATAAAACAGAAAAATAAAACGATTCGAATATATACGTACACGTCGAAAGCATATTCTGGAAACACATTTCCACTTATCCAGCGTGGACCGCGCCTGAGTCACTGACAGTGGGCCTGCCTGGCCCACTGGTCAGGTTTGACAAGTCCACCTTCCCTCCTCTTCCTCTGCCCGTGAGGGGG
>NC_041393.1:597060326-597131043 GCF_002162155.2 Triticum dicoccoides
GGACGGTGGCCGTCGGGAAAAGTGAGTTTTTGCCCGCGGCGAGTCCCGATCCAAATTGAGCAGGGGGATGGACTCACGAGAGGGAGAGGGGGTTCCTGGTGAAGAGAGTGGAGAGGGGGAGGCCCTGGTTGCGCCGAACGGAGCTGGGAGGCGGCGGTGGCTGTGGTTGCCGGAGGCGGGGGAGAAAACCTCCCCGGGTCGACTAGCTGCTACGGGGAAACGAGGGGGGGTGATTTTGAGGCTGCTTGCGTGCTTGGAGGGCTCGAGGGGCTTCCTTTTATAGCGCTCCCACGTCGGTTCGTGGCGGCAGTGGATGAGCTCGTCGGCGACCGACGTTCTGTAGCTTGTAGGCATCATGGCGAGGCTGGGGATGGCGGCAGGAGCTAGCGGACGAGTGGGTACTGCTCCAAGGGCGAGCTGGCGAGTGGGAGTGGCTCGGGCGGCGCTGGCCATTGCAGGGGCTGTCGGGTGGTCATGGCGGCTAGCTGCTGGCCTGCCGGAGACGTGGCGAGTGCTGTGGTGCTCGTGGGGAGCAGAAGGGGACGTGGCATGCTGGCTGCGGTCGGCCTCGAACCAGAGTGAGTGCGGGGCGAGACACGGCGGCTCGGTATTGGCACGTGCAAAACGCGTGCTCCGCTCGCGCTCTGGGCGTGCCCAGAGCACGCACGGAACGTGCTCGACAGAATGCTAAGGCATGTGAGGGGGATCTAAACCACAAGAGAGTTAGCAGGGTGGGGTTATAGGCTAGGGCAAAACTATGGGACATGCTAGTCTGGTCAGGGGATCAAGTTCATAATGTAAACAAAAACTCATGCCAAAACTGTCCATGCTCTCAAGGTGTTTGACAAAATGCCAAAGGCTCCTAGGCAGTTCTTGGAGTGGCCTAATCTCCCAGAGTGGGGTCTCTTTAGATGAAAGAGAGGGTGGTGAGGTTAGTTTGCCAAATGAAGAAACTTGCTAGTGCAAGTTTTGCAAAACTTCAATTCTGGATAGGGAGTAAATGGCATCATTACATGAACCAAAAATGTCCCAAAGAGAGCATGCTCCTGGACATAGGGGTTTTGTAGGGTTGACTACAAGCAGGAGAAAGCACAAGGTCACTAGAGCAAGAATGAAAAGGGTTGCAGTAGAAAACACAAGGCTGGTTCAGAATGGAAAAGAGGTTGATTCACTCAATTTTTCCAAAGAACATCACTAGGTTTTTGCATAAAGTTGGATGGCATGCTACCACTGACATCCCATAATTTTGGTGGAGGCTCCAAGGAAATATTTAATTAGGCTATAGTGCAAAAATGTCCACTGGACCAGGTTTGAAAAACACGTGTAAAACTCAAAATATGCAATGAAAGAAATATATTATTGCATAAAAGTGGTTTAGAGACATCACATGACATCTCCAAATTTTGGATGGAACTTTAGTTAAATTTATCAAAGGGTTGTAGTTCAAAAAGAGCTCCAAAACTAAAGAAAGTCACTTAATGAATATAGCTCACGGTGAAATAATTAAATAAATAAATCTACTGATCAATGAATGATATATAGAGAGAGCATAGAAGTCCAATATATTTTAGAAATATCCACTTGGGAAAAACTCCTCAATAATAAAAGAAAGGTTCTGAAATCAACAGAAATATTCCTGCAGGCAAAAAAATTAAATTCTTGGCAAAGTTTTAATACTTAAAACCTGGTTAAATTTTTGGGGTGTTACATGGGTTGGATGATATTTATCATGTAATCGAGTTAGTTTTATTAGGGTTTGATCCCTAGTATCCACTATGTTCTGAGATTGATGTTGCTATAACTTTGCTATGCTTAATGCTTGTCACTAGGGCCCGAGTGCCATGATTTCAGATCTGAACCTAGTATGTTTTCACGAATATATGTGAGTTCTTGATCCTATCTTGCAAGTCTATAGTCACCTACTATGTGTGATGATCCGGCAACCCCGAAGTGACAATAATCGGAACCACTCCCGGTGATGACCTTAGTTTGAGGAGTTCATGTATTCACTATGTGCTAATGCTTTGGTCTGAGTCTCCATTAAAAGGAGGCTTTAATATCCCTTAGTTTCCAATAGGACCCCGCTGCCACGGGAGGGTAGGACAAAATATGTCATGCAAGTTCTTTTCCATAAGTACGTATGACTATATTCGGAATACATGCCTACATTACATTGATGAACTGGAGCTAGTTCTGTGTCACCCTATGTTATGACTGTTACATGATGAACCACATCCGGCATAATTATCCATCATTGATCCGGTGCCTACGAGTTTTCCATATACTGGTTCTCGCTTATTTACTTTTCCGTTGCTACTACTACGATTACTACAAAATACCAAAAACATTACTTTTGTTGTCTTTACTTTTGTTACCGTTATCACGACTATCATATTACTTTGCTACTAATCACTTTGCTTGCAGATACTAAGTTTCCAGGTGTGGTTGAATTGACAACTCAGCTTCTAGTACTTGAGAATATTCTTTGGCTCCCCTTGTGTCGAATCAATAAATTTGGGTTGAATGCTCTACCCTTGAAAACTGTTGCGATCCCCTATACTTGTGGGTTATCAAGACCTTTTTTTGGCACCGTTGCCGGGGAGCATAGCTCTATTCTTTGAGTCACTTGGGATTTATATCTGCTGGACACTATGAAGAACTTGAAAGACGCTAAGACCAAGATTTTGCCCTCAACTACGAGGGGAGGTAAGGAACTGCCATCTAGCCTTGCACTAGATTCTCCTTCTGTTATAAGTAAGCTTGCGACACCTAAACCTGCTACTGCTATGAATTCTGATATCTCGCATGTTATTGATGATGCCACTTCTGCTATGCATGATACGTATGATGAAACCACTTCTATGCTTGATACTACTGTGCCCCTTGGTGAATTTCTTGATCAGAAAATTGCTAGGTCTAGAGAAAGAGAAATTATTTCACCTGAATACGATGATGAGAGTGATGATGAAAATATGCCTGCTATTCCTGAAGGTTATCTTTTTGATGCAGAATCTTCTGCAGCTATTTTTGCTTGCCAGGATAGATATGAACTTAAGAGGTTGCTAGTTAATTGGACTAAAGAATCTTTTAGGGATAGAATGAGACCCGACCCTGCTTTTGCTACTTCACCTATTTGGGTTCCCGATAAGGATTATTATGATTTTTCTATTGATCCAGATATAATTACCTTGGTTGAATCTGATCCTTTCTATGGCTATGAATCTGAAACTGTTGTGGCACATCTTACTAAGTTAAATGATATAGCTGCCCTGTTTACTAATAATGAGAGATCGTGCTACCTTTCTTTACTCAAAATATTTCCGTTCTCATTAAAGGGTGATGCTAAGATATGGTTTAATTCCCTTGATCCTGGTTGTGTGCAAAGTCCCCAGGATATGATTTATTACTTCTCTGCTAAATATTTCCCTGCTCATAAGAAACAAGCTGCCTTGAGGGAAATATATAACTTTGTGCAAATTGAAGAAGAGAGTCTCCCACAAGCTTGGGGGAGGCTTCTCAAGTTACTTAATGCTTTGCCTGATCATCCTCTTAAGAAACCTGAAATACTTGATATCTTTAATAATGGACTAACTGATGCTTCCAAAGATTACCTGGATAGTTGTGTTGGTTCTCTTTTTAGGGAAAGAACACCGGATGAAGCGGGAATTCTATTGAACAATATGTTGACAAATGAAAATAATTGGGCACCTCCCGAGCCAGCTCCTGAGCCAATTTCTGAGCCAATTTTTGAGCCTATTCCTAAACCAACTCCAAAGAAGAGAGGTGTTCTATTTCTTAGTCCTGAAGATATGCAAGAGGCAAAGAAATCTATGAAAGAAAAAGGTATTAAAGCTAAAGGTGTTAAGAATTTACCTCCTATTGAAGAAATACACGGTCTTAATTTACCACCTATTGAAGAATTATATGATCTCAATTACTTATTTACTGAAGAACCTCCCGATATCCCGACACATGTAGTAAAGGTAAATTCTCTCTATAGATATGATAAAGCTGAAGTCCCTCCTACTAAAATTCCTAGTCAGTGCTTGGATGAGTTTGATAACTTTATGTTTAAGCAAGATGACTTTAATGCTTATTTTGGTAGACAATTAAAACAAGATGCTTATATGATTAAACGCTTGGGTGATTATATGGCTGATATTAGAGGTGAACTTAAACTTGTTAGCAAACATGCTTCTATGGTTACCACTCAAGTAGAACAAGTACTTAAAGCTCAAAAAGAAGCGCTCGATGAAATGAATAGTAAGAAAAATGATTATGCTGTTAGAGTGGCTACTAGAACCGGTAGAATGACTCAGGAACCTTTGTATCCTGAAGGCCACCCTAAGAGAATCGAGCAAGATTCTCAGAGAAATGATATTGATGTACCTAGTTCTTCTAAAAGGAAGAAAAAGAAAAATGATAGGACTTTGCAAACTTCTAGTGAACCTATTGCTGAGCCACCTGATAATCCAAATGATATTTCCATGTTTGATGCTGAACACAATCTGGTAATGAACATGAACCTAGTGAAAATGTTAGTGAGGATGTTCATGATAATGCTCAACCTAGTAATGATAATGATGTAGAAGTTGAACCTGATGTTGATCTTGATAACCCACAATCAAGGAATCAACGCTATGATAAAAAAGACTTTGTTACTAGGAAACATGGTAAAGAAAGGGAACCATGGGTTCAGAAACCCATGCCTTTTCCTCCGAAACCATCCAAGAAAAAGGATGACGAGGATTTTGAGCGCTTTGCTGAAATGATTAGACCCATCTTTTTGCGTATGCGATTAATTGATGTGCTCAAAACAAATCCTTATTCTAAGTATATGAAGGATATTATTACTAATAAAAGAAAGATACCTGAAGCTGAAATTTCCATCATGCTTGCTAATTATACTTTTAAGGGTGGAATACCAAAGAAACTTGGAGATCCCGGAGTACCTACTATACCATGCTCCATTAAGAGAAATTATGTTAAAACTGCTTTATGTGATCTTGGAGCCGGTGTTAGTGTTATGCCTCTCTCTTTATATCGTAGACTTGACTTGAATAAGTTGACACGTACTGAAATATCTTTGCAAATGGCTGATAAATCAACCGCTATACCTGTCGGTATTTGTGAGGATGTGCCTGTTGTGGTTGCAAACGTTACTATTTTAACGGACTTTGTTATTCTTAATATTCCCGAGGATGATAGTATGTCTATTATTCTCGGAAGACCTTTCCTTAATACTGCAGGGGCTGTTATTGATTGCAACAAAGGCAATGTCACTTTTCATGTGAATGGCAATGAGCACACGGTACACTTTCCAAGGAAACAACCCCAAGTTTATAGTATCAACTCTATTGGAAAAATTCCATCGATTATATTTGGAGGTTTTGAATTTCCTCTCCCTACTGTCAAGAAAAAGTATGATATTCTTATTGTTGGGGATTTTCATATCCCCGTTGAGGTAACTTAGTGCTATTCGAAATTTCTCCGGTTCCGTGTTAATCGGAATGAGCTCGTTAACAAGACTTGATCAACCTTGTTAGTGGATTCTTTTGATGAACATGAGATGGATGAACATAGAAGAACAACCTTCTGTACCCTCTTTATATTTTCTGTTATTTAGTAGAAATAAAGTAAAATAGTATTTTTTCCGTCTGTCTCCTGACTTATCCGTGCAATATAAAAATATACCGAAAATAAAAGTCCTCAGAATGCCATGCCAATTTAATATCTTTTTTTGGGAATATTTAAGAATTTACTGTGCAAAAATCACCGCGGGGGGAGCTGACCTGGTCATGAGGGTGGAGGGCGCGCCCTAACCCCTGGGCGCGCCCCTGCCTCGTGGGCCCACGGTGGCCCTCCTCCACTTATCCTTGCACTCATCTTCTTCCACTGCCTCACACAAACACGAAAAACCAACTCAAGCACGAGTTTCAGCCCCCGTTGCTGTGATTTTTGATCTCCTTGCTCAAAGCACCTCTCACAAAACTGCTTGGGGAGATTGTTCCTTGGTATGTGACTCCTCCATTGGTCCAATTAGTTTTTGTTCTAGTGCTTTATTCATTGCAAATTTGTGCAGCATAGGTGACCATGTTCTTGAGCTTGCATGTCAAATTTATGTGGTTCCAAGTAGTTCCAATGCTTTATATAGGCTCTAGGCACTTGTAGGAGTTATTCCTATCAATTCTATTGAAGTTGGTTCACTTTTATTTGAAGTTACTAAAATTTTCAAAAATTTCTTAGAGGAAGCGATATGTTTAGGAGGATGTTCCAAGGTGGCCCTTCAAGGAAGCAAGGTCCCAAGCTTGCAATACATGATGCTGACGAGGAACCACCAAGAGATGCTCCTGTGAGGCCTTGTGAATGGCCTTCGGAAAATTTTATGAATCGAGTGGGAATCAAAGAAGAATTTAGCGCATATTTGCGCAACGCCGGTCTTGAGGACTTTGAGGCTGACAAATGCTCTCAGTATTATGATCTCACGAGTTCATTTGTGAGGACGTTTGAGTTTTCAGCTTCGCGTAATTCTCCTTCAGTCATGTTTGACCATTATGACAAATCTTATACCATGGACTTAGAGGATTTCACTTCTGCTTGCAAACTTCCATCATGGGGTAGTGTCAGGGATCCCCCTAAATCTGAATATAGAGACTTTCTTGCTAGAATAACTGTGGGGGGGGGGGGATCTAGAGATATAACACAAGCCACTTTAGGGAGGATTCACTTTCCAGCTATACATTATTTTGCTCTCTTCATAGGTAGATGCATAAATGCTAAGGATGAAGCATGTCACATGTGTGTCCCCGATCTCAGCATTCTCAGGAGTGTTGTGTTAGGAGACCAATCTTACCATATGGGAGCCATTGTAGCTCGTAGGTTGCATCAGAATAGACATAACGGAGATTTCTTTGGAGGAATTTATGCAACCCCTTTAGCTAATTTTCTTGAGATAGACATTCGTGAGGGTGATATGGAGTTACCCCCTTCTTATTTAGATTTTGATTCTATGGTTTCTCACCAGTTTGTTGAGAGGACAGAACCACCTCTCCAGTATCGACTAATCTTTAACAAACGTCATGTAGTCCACATTGCTCTTCCTGCCCCTGCCTTCTTTGATTTTCAGACAAAAGGAAGATATATTATTACCAGAGAGGAGGCAGATGAATACGAGAGGAGAGCAGAGGCAGCTAGACGCTATGCTGCAGCTTAGGAGGCGATAGCCACTGCATCACAGTATGACCCCAGCTTCACCTACGGGTATCCGCCAGGCTATCCCTGGCAATAGACCAACTTAGGCAAAATCCTAAGCTTGGGGGAGTACGTATTTTCCCACCGACATTACATTTATGTTCACACACACTCATTGCTAGATGTCGGTGCTCATAATCTTTCACTGTAATATCCATGCTAGATTATTTTCTTTTTCCTGCTTTCTTCTTGTGTGTTTGATAAACTTTAAGAAAAAACCAAAAAAAATTAGTAGTAGTTTATTTCTTTACTGTAGTAATTAAAAAGGAAAACCCAAAAATATTTCCCGTTCTTCTTTTGCTTGTTGGGAGCTTTCCCGTGTAAATAGTTTTTATTCCTTTTCTTTTCTTTTCTTTGGGGGTCGAGAAGACCATGATTAAATTGTTGAAGTGGCTCTTATATGCATGAATGATTATTTAACTTAGAGCCCATATTACTTGTCTTCTCTCTTGAGTTGAATGCTTGCAGATTCCAGCTTAGTCCAATGCACGTGCACTCTTATTATTATACACTTCGTTCGGTCATGCAAGTGAAAGGCAATAATGATGATATATGATGGACTTATTGGGATGAGAAAAGCTGGTATGAACTCGACCTCTGTTGTTTTTGTAAATATGATGATTCATCGTTCCTAAGTTAGCTATTATGAAGTAAACATATTTGCAATGACATTTAGAGACTATAGTTGCTTGTGCCATGCTTGATTAGCTATGAGTTATAATGGTTTACCTTGCGTGCCAACATGCTATTAGAATGATCATGATGTGGTATGATGGGATGGTATCCTCCTTTAAATGAATTGAGTGACTAGACTTGGCACATGTTCACGCATGTAGTTGGATCAAATCAACATAGCCTTCATGATATTTATGTTTATGGTGGATTATATCCTACTCATGCTTGTATTCGGTGTAAATTAATTTTAATGCATGTTTACGACTGTTGTCGCTCTCCCAGTTGGTCGCTTCCCAGTCTTTTGCTAGCCTTCACATGTACTAAGCGGGAATACTGCTTGTGCATCCAAACTGCTTTAAACCCCACAGTTGTTCCATATGAGTCCACTATACCTTCCTATATGCGGTATTTACCTGCCATTCCAAGTAAATTTGTATGTGCCAAACTGCAAACCTTCAAATGAAATTATGTTTTGTACGCTCGAGCAGCTCATGTCTCAACTAGGGCTGCCCTTATCTTCCATGTTAGGCGGTTATTCTCAAGAGGAGTGGACTCCGCTCCTCATTCACGAGAAAATGGCTGGTCACCGGGATGCCCAGTCCCATGCTTTATGCAAACTAAATCAAAATAACTGCAAACAAAACTCCCCCTGGGACCCGTTGAATGTTGGAGGCATTCGTTGTTTCGAGCAAGCCATGGATTGATGCTTGTGGAGGAGGGGGAGTATAAACTTTACCATTCTATTTGGGAACCGCCTATAATTTGTTTAGCATGGAAGATATAGTCATCTCATAGTTTTTGCGTTGACAACAAAAGTTTGCCGCTCAAAATGTTATTTAATCTCTATTTTTAAAACCGAGTTCTGGAATCTCTACAAAATCCCTGCTTCCCTCTGCGAAGGGCCTATCTATTTACTTTTATGTTGAGTCATCACCCTTCTTATTAAAAAGCACCCGCTGGAGAGCAAACTATCGTTTGCATTCATTATTATTGGTTTATATTGGGTATGACTTGATTGGATCTCTATTACCATGAATTACAATGTTTAGTCAGTCCTTGATCTTTGAAGGTGCTCTGCATTTATGTTTTGCGGTCTCAGAAAGGGCTAGCGAGATACCATTTTGTTATATCTTGTTATGATTATTTTGAGTAAGTGTTGTCATCCGAGTTTTGTTATTATAGCTCGCTAGCTGATTATGCTATTGATATGAGTAATTGTGAGACCTTTGTGTTACTATTAGTATGGTTAGTTCATAATATTTGCTGAAACTTGAATGCTGGCTTTTCATGTTTACAACAACAAGAGCAAACAGAGTTTGTAAAAGTTTTTCTTTTTCTCTTTCAGTTTGTCAACTGAATTGCTTGAGGACAAGCAAGGGTTTAAGCTTGGGGGAGTTGATACGTCTCCGTCGTATCTACTTTTCCAAACACTTTTGCCCTTGTTTTGGACTCTAACTTGTATGATTTGAATGGAACTAACCCGGACTGACGCTGTTTTCAGCAGAATTGCCATGGTGTTGTTTTATGCGTAGAAAATAAAAGTTCTCGGAATGACCTGAAACTCCACGGAATATCTTAGGATAATTAATAAAAAATCCTCGCCAAAGATGAAGACCAGGGGGCCCACACCCTATCCACGAGGGTGGGGGCGCCCCCTGGGCGCGCCCGCCTACCTCGTGGGCCCCCTGGTGGCCCTCCGACGCCAACTCCAAGTCCATATATTGGCTTTCGGGGAGAAAAAATCAGAGAGAAGAAATCATCGTGTTTTATGATACGGAGCCGCCGCCAAGCCCTAATCTCTCTCAGAAGGGCTGATCTGGAGTCCGTTCGGGGCTCCGGAGAGGGGGATTCGTCGCCGTCGTCATCATCAACCATCCTCCATCACCAATTTCATGATGCTCACCGCCGTGCGTGAGTAATTCCATCTTAGGCTTGCTGGACGGTGATGGGTTGGATGAGATTTATCATGTAATCGAGTTAGTTTTGTTAGGGTTTGATCCCTAGTATCCACTATGTTCTGAGATTGATGTGTCTATGACTTTGCTATGCTTAATGCTTGTCACTAGGGCCCGAGTGCCATGATTTCAGATCTGAACCTATTATTTTTTCACGAATATATGTGAGTTCTTGATCCTATCTTGCAAGTCTATAGTCACCTACTATGTGTTATGATCCGGCAACCCCGAAGTGACAATAATCGGAACCACTCCCGGTGATGACCTTAGTTTGAGGAGCTCATGTATTCACTATGTGCTAATGCTTTGTTCCGGTTCTCTATTAAAAGGAGGCCTTAATATCCCTTAGTTTCCAATAGGACCTCGCTGCCACAGGAGGGTAGGACAAAAGATGACATGCAAGTTCTTTTCCATAAGCATGTATGACTATATTCGGAATACATGCCTACACTACATTGATGAACTGGAGCTAGTTCTGTGTCACCCTATGTTATGACTATTACATGATGAACCACATCCGGCATAATTATCCATCATTGATCCGGTGCCTACGAGTTTTCCATATACTGGTTCTCGCTTATTTACTTTTCCGTTGCTACTGTTACGATTACTACAAAATACCAAAAACATTACTTTTCTTGTCTTTACTTTTGTTACCGTTATCACCACTATCATATTACATTGCTACTAAACACTTTGCTTGCAGATACTAAGTTTCCAGGTGTGGTTGAATTGACAACTCAGCTGCTAATACTTGAGAATATTCTTTGGCTCCCCTTGTTTCGAATCAATAAATTTGGGTTGAATATTCTACCCTCGAAAACTGTTGCGAGCCCCTATACTTGTGGGTTATCACGCGAGTCCACGGAGGGCTCCACCCACGAAGGGTCCACGAAGAAGCAACCTTGTCTATCCCACCATGGTTGTCGCCCACGAAGGACTTGCCTCACTAGCGGTAGATCTTCACGAAGTAGGCGATCTCCTTGCCCTTACAAACTCCTTGGTTCAACTCCACAATCTTGTCGGAGGCTCCCAAGTGACACCTAGCCAATCTAGGAGACACCACTCTCCAAGAAGTAACAAATGGTGTGTTGATGATGAACTCCTTGCTCTTGTGCTTCAAATGATAGTCTCCCCAACACCAAACTCTCTCTCACAGGATTTGGATTTGGTGGAAAGAAGATTTGAGTGGAAAGCAACTTGGGGAAGGCTAGAGATCAAGATTCATATGGTAGGAATGGAATATCTTGGCCTCAACACATGAGTAGGTGGTTCTCTCTCAGAAACGGTAAGTTGGAAGTGTAGGCTTGTTCTGATGGCTCTCTCCACGAATGAAGAGGAGGTGGAGGGGTATATATATAGCCTCCACACAAAATCTAACCGTTACACACAATTTACCAATCTCGGTGGGACCGAATCAACAAACTCGGTCAGACCGATTTAGTAAACCTAGTGACCATTAGGATTTTCGGTGGGACCGACATGCAACTCGGTAGGACCGATATGGTTAGGGTTAGGGCATAACGTAATGTCGGTGAGACCGATTACACAAACTCGGTTAGGCCGATTTTGGTAATAAGCTAACCAGAGAGTAGGTCTGGTAAACTTGGTGGGACCGGTTCGCTCATTTCGGTGAGACCGAAATGTTACGAAAAGGAAACAGAGAGTTTACATTGCAATCTCGGTGGGACCGATCGCTCATCTTGGCGGTACCGAAACATTACGAAGGAAACAGAGAGATTACAATCCCATCTCGGTGAGACCGAGATCCCTATCGGTGAGACCGATTTGCCTAGGGTTTGTGGCAGTGGCTATGACATCTGAACTCGGTGGCGCCGGATAGAAAGAATCAGTGGGGCCGAGTTTGACTTTTTATTTGGGTCATATGTGGATATGAGAAAGTAGTTGAGTGTTTTTGAGCATATCACTAAGCACTGTGGTGCAAGAAACTCATTAAACAACACCTCATCCCTCCTTGATAGTATTGGCTTTTCCTATAGACTTAATGTGATCTTGGATCACTAAAATGTAAAATGTAGAATCTTGAGCTTTTGAGCTTGAGCCAATCCTTTTATCCTTAGTATTTTTAGGGATCCACTTTCCTCATCCATGCCATGCCATTCATTTTGGAAGTGCATCTATCCCTAGGTGGTTTTGGTAATTCATAACAACATATAGCTCATTGAGCTAATGCTATTCCAAGACTATTATTTCAGGAAAGCTCAATGAATGGCATGGCATGGATGATGAAAGTGGATCCCTCAAAATACTAAAGACAAAGGATTGGCTCAAGCTCAAAATCTCAAGACTCTTCACTTTACATTTTAGTGATCCAAGATCACATTGAGTCTATAGGAAAAGCCAATACTATCAAGAAGGGATGAGGTGTTGCTTAATGAGCCTCTTGCTTCATGTGCTTATTGATATGCTCCAAAACCCTCAACTACTTTCCCACATCCACAAATGACCTAAACCTAAAGCCAAAATTGGTCGCACCGATTCTTTCAATCCGGCGCCACCGATTCCAAAAGTCATAGCCACTGCCACAAACCCTAAGCAAATCGGTCTTACCGATAGGGATCTCGGTCTCACCGAGATGGGATTGTAATCTCTCTGTTTCCCTTCGTAACGTTTTGGTCTAACCGAAGTGAGCGATCAGTCCCACCGAGATTGCAATGTAAACTCTCTGTTTCCTTTTTGTAACATTTCGGTCTCACCGAAAAGATCAAATAGGACCCACCGAGTTTACCTGGCCAACTCTCTGGAAAGCTTATTACCAAAATCGGTCTTACCGAGTTTGTGTAATCGGTCTTACCAAGATTACGTTATGCCATAACCCTAACCAAATAGGTCTCACCGAGATGCATGTCGGTCCCACCGAAAATCACTAACGGTCACTAGGTTTACTAAATCGGTCCGACCGAGTTTAACTATTCGGTCCCACCGAGTTTGGTAAATTGTGTGTAATGGTTAGATTTTGTGTGGAGGCTATATATACCCCTCCACCTCCTATTCATTCGTGGAGAGAGCCATCAGACTAAACCTACACTTCCAACTTATTATTTCTGAGAAAGAACCACCTAGTAATGTGTTGAGGCCAAGATATTCCATTCCTACCATATGAATCTTGATCTCTAGCCTTCCCCAAGTTGCTTTCCACTTAAACCCTCTTTCCACCAGATCCAAATCCTATGAGAGAGAGTTGAGTGTTGGGGAGACTATCATTTGAAGCACAAGAGCAAGGAGTTCATCATCAACGCACCATTTGGTACTTCTTGGAGAGTGGTGTCTCTTAGATTGGCTAGGTGTCACTTGGGAGCCTCCGACAAGATTGTGGAGTTGAACCAAGGAGTTTGTAAGGGTAAGGAGATCGCCTACTTCGTGAAGATCTACCGCTAGTGAGGCAAGTCCTTCGTGGGCGACGGCCATGGTGGGATAGACAAGGTTGCTACTTCGTGGACCCTTCGTGGGTGGAGCCCTCCGTGGACTCACGCAGTCGTTACCCTTCGCGGGTTGAAGTCTCCATCAACGTGGATGTACGATAGCACCACCTATCAAAACCACGCCAAAAACATCCGTGTCTCCAATTGCGTTTGAATCCTCCAAACCCTTCCCTTTGCTTTCTTGCAAGTTGCATGCTTTAATTTCCGCTGCCTATACACTCTTTGCATGCTTGCTTGTATTGTGTGATGATTGCTTGACTTGTCCTAGAACAGCTAAAATCTGCCAAACTCTAAAATTGGGAAAAGGTTAAGTTTTTATTGGTCAAGTAGTCTAATCACCCCCCCCCCTCTAGACATACTTCAAGGTCCTACAAGTGGTATCAGAGCCTTGGTCTCCATTTGCTTTGATTTCCATAGCTTTTGGTGGTCATAGCCTTGGTTTCACAACCTAGGAGAGTATGGCGTCTAGCGAGGGAAATTATCACCGTAGTGGTCCTTAGTTTGATGGTACTAATTTTGCTAGTTGGAAGCATAAGATGAAAATGCATATTCTTGGACATAACCCCGCCGTTAGGGCAATTATTTGTATTGGCTTGCAAGGTGAATTCTTTGATGGGAGAGAACCAAATCGTGAAGCTAATGCGGAAGAATTGAAGATGCTGCAATACAACGCTCAAGCATGTGACATCATCTTCAACGGATTGTGCCCCGAAGAATTTAACAAAATCAGCCGTCTTGAGAATGCAAAGGAAATTTGGGATACTTTGATTGATATGCACAAAGGTACCGAGTCCGTCAAGGAATCCAAGTTGGATGTGCTCCAAAGTCAGCTTGACAAGTTCAAAATGAAGGATGGTGAAGGTGTCGCTGAAATGTACTCTAGGCTTGCTCTTATCACAAATGAGATTGCCGGCTTAGGGAGTGAAGAGATGGCCGACAAATTCATCATCAAGAAAATCCTAAGAGCATTGGATGGAAAGTATGATACCGTGTGCACATTGATCCAAATGATGCCAAACTACAAAGATCTCAAGCCAACGGAACTCATTGGAAGGATTGTTGCTCATGATATGTCACTCAAGGATAAGGAGGAACTTCACAACAAGTCAAGTGGTGCTTACAAAGCCTCAAGTGAAGTCCCCACATCATCAAGTGAGAAACAAACCTTCAATGAAGAATTGAGCTTAATGGTGAAGAACTTCAACAAATTCTACAAGAGTAGAAGCAAAGAAAGAAGCTCCAAGTCAAGGTCTTACAATGACAAGAGATCTTCTAGTTGAGAGTGCAATTGCTACAATTGTGGGAGGCCTGGACACTACTCCAATGAGTGTACGGCACCCTACAAAATAAGAGAAGATTCTCCAAGAAGAAGGAGAAAAAGAGAAGAATCACCACCAAGAGACAGGAGGAGTAGAGATGATCGCTATGAACGAAGACCCTCATGGAGAAGCAAGGATTCGGAAAGGAAGGACAAGTCATCGAGGAGCTACACAAAACGAAGACATCAAGCTCATGTTGGTGAATGGGTTTCCGGCTCCGACTCCGACAAACACTCCGAGAGAAGCTATCACTCCGACTCCAAATATACTCAAGATGAAGGTGTTGCCGGTCTAGCACTTGTGTCAACCAACTCCTACGACCTATTTGATTCACCAAATGAAGGAATTGGAAGATGCTTCATGGCCAAAGTTCCAAAGGTAACACATCCCGAGTATGTTGATTTTAATAGTGATGAAGATGACTTGCTTGTGGATGATGATTTACTTGTTGACAACTCTAGTGATGAATACTATGATGAAACGTCAATTAATCATGCTAGTCAAATGAATGACAATGATAAGGAGAAAATTGAGCTTCTAACTAAAGAACTAAACACTCTTAAGTTGGCTCATGATACTATCTTCGAAGATCATCGAGAACTTTTAAGGGCTCATGAGAAGTTACGCTTTGAAAAGCTCAATATTGAGCAAGAGCATGAGTTCTTAAAGGCAATCAATGATGATCTCCGCAAGAAAAGTTCTTCTTACATTACCAAGCGTTTACTCTTATCTACTTACATGCCTCAAGTCAAGTCTAGTAACAAGTACAAGAAAGATACTTCCTCTAGTAGTAACAATAATAATGTTGAATCCAATATTATTGCTTCTAGTAGTTCTCTTGATTCCACTAATGATTCTCTTAGCCAAGTTACACTTGAGCAAGAAAATAGTTTATTGAAGGGAATTATAGAGAAAGGTGTTTACAAGAGCCTTGCCGGGAGTAAGCAATTCGAGGAAATTGTACGCAAGAAAGGAAGGCACCGAAAGAATCAAGGTGTTGGTTTTGAACGAAAGTTCAATGCCAATGGAGTTGAGTGGGAAGAAGATCAATACCCCAAGACAAAGTTTGTTCCACAACAAGAGAAGTATGATCCTACTTCCTTCAAGGGGACACAAGCTCAAGATGATCTTCCACCACAAGACCACAAGAACAAAGGCAAGGAAAAGCTTCAAGAAGAGATTCATGCATTTGAAGAAGCACCTAAAGCCTCGTTCAAGTGGGTCCCCAAGACTACGTCAAGTTCTACTTTATCAAGTACAACTACAACTCCAAGGATTCCCATAAAGATGATGTGGATCCCAAAGAAGAAGAACTCGAGAGTTCTTGAGGGTGACTCCGCCAACATTCTTCACTCATATCATTTTGGCAAGAACAAGTGCAATCAACCTTCACATCTTGCACTAGTTCAAGGAGTCACAAACCCTCATGTTGGTAAGGAAAGGGACAAGGTAACCTAATGTTTTCATAGACATCATCTTGTGTGTGCATCACTCTATGTCTATGGATATTCTTGTTTGTTCCTTGTGGGACTAACCCATGTAGGTAAGTTGAAAGTGCAACTCACTCCAAAGGATTGCTCCAAATGATCTAAATCAACACTGAGCATCTACATCTTCAACACCTACATGAAGTCATCATCGACAAAACCCAAGGTTAGTTCATCCCTCTAAGGGGGGACCTCACATCTAGGGGGAGCTTAACTCAAAGAATTGAGTCAAAGCAACTATAATGGTGTGAACACATTAATGCATCATGTAAAAGTGGTAACCCCACTTGAGCTTAAACGATGAGTATGACCTATGATCAAATGTTCTCATTTGACTCCTAAGTCAATATACTCATATATAGATGACCTAGTCATCGCCAATTGTTTGATAGATGCTAGAATTGGTTGTGCATGCTTTGCCACATATTTCAATTGCCATCTTATTGTGTGAGCAGGTTGGTGCATATTTTACTCGTTCAAGGACATCCACTTGTTGTTTTGATTGTTTGGTTCATTTCTTTGTGCCAAGTGGATGGACAAGAATGCCTAAGAACCTTCTTTAGCTATCTATGTTTTTCTCGTCTCAAACTCTATTCATGCTACATCACAAAATTTGATCAAGTCAGATTCGAACCACTCTGCGTGAGGAGCACTCGGAGTCCCCGATTTGTCATAGACTTAAACTTCCAAAACCTCTTAGTGATTCTCGGTCTGACCGATCCTTCCATTTCGGTCCTACCGAGATCATCAAGTTGATCTGAGTTTTCAATCTCGGTGCAACCGATTTGAACTTTTCGGTCTCACCGATTTGCTGTAACTGAACACAGTTATGCATCTCGGTGCCACCAAGTTGTTCCACTCGGTCACACCGACGGGGTCAGGCTATATATAGCCACGGGCAAAATTTTGGAAATTTCTCCGAAACCCTTCGCCCGCGCAACAGCTCGCTCTGCCATCGTGGTCTCCGGATCGTCTCCTCGTCGCCAGCAGCCTCCTGTCGCTGGTCTTCGCCGCCGTCAATGGATTTCGTCCCCGCCGTTGCCGCCGTAGCAAGTCCACCGCCAAGTTAGGGTATGGACTTGATCTTTGTGCTATCCACGTCTGATTCCTAGCACATTGCTTTCATATTGATTCTTGCCACAATTGAAACTCTTCTATCCAGCCAAAGTAGTTCATAGATTAGATGTGATTCGAATTTTTAGGTTTAGGTTTCCGCCGAAACCATCTCGGACCCACCGAGTTGAAAAAACTCGGTCTCACCGATTTGGCTTATGCCATTGCACTAGTGACTCTCGGTCTGACCGAGAATTACTAATCGGTGCAACCGATTTGAGAATTCTGTGAAACTCTAGCAGTCTCGGTACCACCGAACTGAAACTCGATCCAACCAAGATCATCAGTTTAGGTTCCAAAACTGCTTCGGTATCACCGAGTTTGAAAATCGGTGGATCCGAAATGCTTTCTGTGGAAAACTAAAATTGAACTTTTGAGTCATTCTTTTGCAAAACCTCTGCATCTTGTGATGCTCATCTTTTCTATCTCATCTATAACTCTTCACAGGGTCAGCAGTCAGCTTTTGCAGTATGTCTGATCAAAGTGACAGCCAGAACAGGCCAGAAGAGCAGATGGACTTGAGTGAGGGCACTAGTCCCTCCAGTACTTCAGATGAAGGGAGTAGAAGTACTCCTAGCAATTTGTCTAAGGCTGCAACTAGGCAAAGGAGGAAAAGAACTTCAGATTCAGAGGATGAAGACTACAAGGCTGAGGAAGATGAGGCTACCTCCAAGAAAGTGGTGCTCAAGAAGGAATATGGCTCAGCAAAGGATATAAAGCCAGGCATGAAGATTAAAAGGCCTGCAAGAAGGCAACCTATGCCCAAGGCCAGAGCATCAACTCAACTGCCTGAAAATCCTGATCCCAAAGAGCCAGCTGAAGAAAGCAAGAAGAGGAAGGAAAGGGTCAAGAAGACCATGGCTAGAGTTGTTGGGCAACCTTCCATGATGGAAGAGGAAAAGTTTGCTGCACCAGCACCAAAGGCACCTAAGCTTATGGGGGATGCAATCAGATCAGGGGCTGCAACATCTAAGCCCAAGGAAGCACCCAAAGCTTCCCCCAAGGCCAAGTCTGCACCAAAGAGGAATACCAGGAGTATTCCAGCTACTGAGAAGAACAAGGCCCCATTGCCCAATGTTGCTGAGGAGGAAGATGAAGAAGGGCAGGTTCTAAGAAAACTCAAGCCCAAGATACCAGACCACAATGATGCCCATCCTGTGGCTGAGGACATGAAAATCAGGAAGGATTCAGGGCTGAGACTGTGGAGAATGGCAGATCCATATGCCACAAGGATAAGAACTGATGTTGATTACAGGTTCCATATAAAGGAACAGCAGGACTTCTATGAGACAATCTTGTTGGACAAGAAGCCCATAGTTTGTGACATGAGGTGGGTTGACTGGAAATACATCAAGGAGAATGAACAACACTATCCTGGAGTGCAAGACAGCTTTGTTGGTTGTGGAGTTGCAGATTTTGTTGGGCAAAAGCTCACAAATTGGAATGATGAACTTATCATGCAATTCTACTCCACAGCACATTTTTATCTAGATGGGAGAATTGTTTGGATGTCTAAAGGTACAAGGTACCAATCCACTGTTGAAGAATGGGCAAGTCTGATCAATGCCCCAAAGGAAAATGATGATGATCTGGACATTTATGCAAAGAAGAAGATGGGACACAATTCCATGGCTCACATGTACAAGGAGATCCCAGACAAATCCCTAGAGACTTTCTCTTTTGGATCAGTCCACTTTCTGCTGTCAGGGCTGGCTACTATCAATTGGATTCTGAGGCACACTCTGTTGCCCAAGTCAGGTGACCATAACATGATCAGAGGGCATGCCATCAACATGATACATTTATTTGATGTGCCACAAAAATTCAAAGTCATGAACCTTATAGTTGAAACTATCAAGAGGACTGCAGTAGATCAGAAGAGGAGCTGTGGATATGCACCTCAGATTCAGGAATTGATCAACTCAAAGATGGGAACTGGCAAATATCAGTTGGATAAGGAACACTTTCCACTTTATCCAGACTTTGAGGACAATGAGGTTGTCATGAATGAAGATGATCCATCATCATTTCAAGCTCAGGAGAAGAAATAAAAGGCAAGGAAGGAGAAGGCTGCCAAGATGCCAACTCAAGAGGAGGCATCTGAATATTTCTTGAAAACCAAACAGGAGCAGCTTGGTTACTTGATAGCATCATCTCTGAGGATTGAGAAGGGGTTGGCCACCCTAACTCAAAACCAGGAGAGCCTGGAAAGAATCATGGAACAAAAATTGTATGATCTAGATGTCAAGGTAATTGAGATTTAGTCAGTTGTGGAGCAGCTGCAGGATGACATGCAGGAGAGGAAGGGCAAGACAACCACCAATGTGTTTGCCAGAGTGCCCAGAGCCCAGAGGTCAGTTGCAGAGCGAGTGATAGACACTAGAGCAACAACTTCAGCACCAGCTACTGCCCCTTCAGCTCCAGTGCAACCAGCTTCAGCATCAACTCCAGCACCCTCTACATCAACTGAAGCCTTCATCCTTAGAGTCATCAGGACACCACCACCAGAAGATCAAGCCTGAGAGTCGATCTAGCACTATGCATTTTCTATGAACTTTTTTGGTAACTTGTTGCCAAAGGGGGAGAAAAATGTATAGATCATAGGCTTCAAGAGAGAGTGTTGCTTTTGTTCTCTCTTGCTTTTGGTGTGTTTATCTTGTTTGCTTTTGGTTGAGATACTATGCTTGTGAGACATTGATGATCATGTGTTTGATCATAAGCTACACGTATGCATGCTTGATATTATCTTATCTACCATATGTGATCACTCACTATGCTTGGTGATGAGTGCATGTATTCATTGTTTATTATTTTGAGCGCTCCACCAAGATGTATGTGACATGGGAGAGTAACTCATGAGCCTAATTCATTGTGCATTTGCAGTCCAAAGCAAATCTAAAATTATGCACAAATTTAGGGGGAGCTCTTGCTTATCACATACTTCTCAAAGTGACGATGTTATTTAAATGTTATTATCATTTGTCGAAGCTTTGATCTATATGTTGTCATCAATTACCAAAAAGGGGGAGATTGAAAGTGCATCTATCCCTAGGTGGTTTTGGTAATTCATAACAACATATAGCTCATTGAGCTAATGCTATTCCAAGACTATTATTTCAGGAAAGCTCAATGAATGGCATGGCATGGATGATGAAAGTGGATCCCTCAAAATACTAAGGACAAAGGATTGGCTCAAGCTCAAAAGCTCAAGACTCTTCATTTTACATTTTAGTGACCCAAGATCACATTGAGGCTATAGGAAAAGCCAATACTATCAAGAAGGGATGAGGTGTTGTTGCTTAATGAGCCTCTTGCTTCATGTGCTTAGTGATATGCTCCAAAACCCTCAACTACTTTCCCACATCCACAAATGACCTAAACCTAAAGCCAAAATCGGTCGCACCGATTCTTTCAATCCGGCGCCACCGGTTCAAAAAGTCATAGCCACTGCCACAAACCCTAAGCAAATCGGTCTTACCGATAGGGATCTCGGTCTCACCGAGATGGGATTGTAATCTCTCTGTTTCCCTTCGTAACGTTTCGGTCTAACCGAAGTGAGCGATCGATCCCACCGAGATTGCAATGTAAACTCTCTGTTTCCTTTTTGTAACATTTCAGTCTCACTGAAGAGCAAATCGGTCCCACCGAGTTTACCTGACCAACTCTCTGGAAATCTTATTACCAAAATCGGTCTTACCGAGTTTGTGTAATCGGTCTTACCGAGATTACATTATGCCCTAACCCTAACCGAATCGGTCTCACCGATATGCATGTCGGTCCCACCGAAAATCACTAACGGTCACTAGGTTTACTAAATCGGTCCGACCGAGTTTAACTATTCGGTCCCACCGAGTTTGGTAAATTGTGTATAACAGTTAGATTTTGTGTGGAGGCTATATATACCCCTCCACCTCCTCTTCATTCGTGGAGAGAGCCATCAGACTAAACCTACACTTCCAACTTACCATTTCTGAGAAAGAACCACCTACTCATGTGTTGAGGCCAAGATATTCCATTCCTACCATATGAATCTTGATCTATAGCCTTCCCCAAGTTGCTTTCCACTTAAACCCTCTTTCCACCAGATCCAAATCCTATGAGAGAGAGTTGAGTGTTGGGGAGACTATCATTTGAAGCACAAGAGCAAGGAGTTCATCATCAACGCACCATTTGTTACTTCTTGGAGAGTGGTGTCTCCTAGATTGGCTAGGTGTCACTTGGGAGCCTCCGACAAGATTGTGGAGTTGAACCAAGGAGTTTGTAAAGGCAAGGAGATCGCCTACTTCGTGAAGATCTACCGCTAGTGTGGCAAGTCCTTCGTGGGCGACGGCCATGGTGGGATAGACAAGGTTGCTACTTCGTGGACCCTTCGTGGGTGGAGCCCTCCGTGGACTCGCGTAGCCGTTACCCTTCGTGGGTTGAAGTCTCCATCAACGTGGATGTACGATAGCACCACCTATCGGAACCATGCCAAAAACATCTGTGTCTCCAATTGCGTTTGAATCCTCCAAACCCTCCCCTTACTTTCTTGCAAGTTGCATGCTTTAATTTCCGCTGCCTATACACTCTTTGCATGCTTGCTTGTATTGTGTGATGATTGCTTGACTTGTCCTAGAACAGCTAAAATCTGCCAATCTCTAAAATTGGGAAAAGGTTAAGTTTTTATTGGTCAAGTAGTCTAATCACCCCCCCTCTAGACATACTTCAAGGTCCTACACATTTAGCTTTTCCTGAAATGTTCATCTTGGAATGATGTTAGCTTAATGAGCTATATGTTGTTAGGAATTACGAAAACCACCTAGGGATTGTTTCACTTTCAAGAGTGTGTCCACGTACCCTCGTAGAACAAAAGCGAAAGAGTTTAGTTAACGCGGTTGATGTAGTCGAACGTCTTAGCGATCCAACCGATCCAAGTACAGAACGTACGGCACCTCCACGTTTAGCACACGTTCATCTTGATGACGTCCTGTGTGCTCTTGATCCAGTTGAGGACGGGGGTGAGTTCCGTCAGCACGACGGTGTGGCGACGGTGATGATGATGCTACCGGCGCAGGGCTTCGCCTAAGCACTACCGCGATATGATCGAGGCGTGTAACTGTGGAGGGGGGCACTGCACACGGCTAAGAGAAGACTTGGTGTGTCCTAGGGTGCCCCCTGCCTGAAGAAAATATGCCCTAGAGGCAATAATAAAGTTATTACTTATTTCCTTATTTCATGATAAATGTTTATTATTCATGCTAGAAATGTATCAACCGGAAACTTAGTACATCTGTGAATACATAGACAAAACATATTGTCCCTAGTATGTCTCTACTAGACTAGCTCATTTATCAAAGAAGGTTAAGTTTCCTAACCATAGACATGTGTTGTCATTTGATGAACGGGATCACAACATTAGTAGAATGATGTGATGCACATGACCTATCTGTTAGCTTAGCATTATGATCGTTACAGTTTCATTGGTACTGCTTTCTTCATGACTTATACATGTTCCTCAGACTATGAGATTATGCAACTCCCGAACACCGGAGGAACACCTTGTGTGCTATCAAACATCACAAAGTAAATGGATGATTATAAAGATGCTCTACAGGTGTCTCCGAAGGTGTTTGTTGGGTTGGCATAGATCGAGATTAGAATTTGTCACTCCGTGTTTCGAAGAGGTATCTCTGGGCTCTCTCGGTAATGCTCATCACTATAAGCCTTGCAAGCATTATGAGTAATGAGTTAGTTGCGGGATGAAGTATTAAGAAACGAGTAAAGAGACTTGCCGGTAACGATATTGAACTAGGTATGATGATACCGACAATCGAATCTTGGGCAAGTAACATACCGATGACAAAGGGAACAACGTATGTTGTTATGCGGTTTGACCGATAAAGATCTTCGTAGAATATGTAGGAGCCAATATGAGAATCCAGGTTCCGCTATTGGTTATTGACCAGAGATGTGTCTCGATCATGTCTACATAGTTCTCGAACCTGTAGGGTCCGCACGCTTAACGTTCAATGATGATTTGTATTATGAGTTATGTGATTTGATGACCGAAGTTTGTTCGGAGTCCCGGATGAGATCACAGACATGACAAGGAGTCGCAAAATGGTCGAGACATAAAGATTGACATATTGGACGGCTATATTCGGACACCGGAAGTGTTCCAGAGAAGTTTCGGATAAAACCGAAGTGTCGATGGGTTACCGGAACCCCCCGAGGGAACTAATGGGCCTCGATGTGCCTTAGTGGAGAGAGAGGAGGGCTGCAGGAGGCTGTTCGCGCCCCCACTTGAGTCCGAATAGGACAAGGGAAGGGGGCGGCGCCCCCCCTTCCTACTTCCTCTCCCTCTCCTTCCTTCTCCCTCTCTCCCTCTTGGTGTAATCCTACTAGGACTAGTAGTCCTAGTAGAACTCCCCTTGTGGGGAGCGCCCTAGGAGGGCCGGCAGGCCTCCCCTTGCTCCTTTATATACGGGGGCAGGGGGAACCCTAGGACACACAAGTTGATCTTTTAGCCGTGTGCGGTGCCCCCCTCCATAGTTACACACATCGGTCATATCGTCGTAGTGCTTAGGCAACCCCCTGCACCGGTAACTTCATCATCACCGTCGCTACACCATCCTGCTGACTAAACTCTCCCTCGGCCTCAACTGGATCAAGAGTACGAGGGACGTCACCGAGCTGAATGTGTGCTGAATGCAGATGTGCCGTACATTCGGTACTTGGATCAGTTGGATCATGAAGACATTCGACTACATCAACCGTGTTAACTAATGCTTCCGCTTTCGGTCTACGAGGGTACGTGGACACACTCTCCCCTCTCGTTGCTATGCATCACCTAGACAGATCTTGCGTGATCATAGGATTTTTTTTGAAATTACTGCGTTCCCCAACACTGCCCCCGTATATAAAGGAGGGATAAGGAGGTCATCCCTAGAGGGGGCGCGCCAAGAATATGGAGTCCTACTAGGACTTCCAAGTCCTAGTAGGAATCCCTTTCCTTTTTGGAGTAGCGGAGAAGGAAAGAGGGAAAGAGAGAGGGAGTAGGAAACGGCAAGGGGGGCGCCGCCCCCTTCCCCTAGTCCAATTCGGATATATGGGGGGGCGCCACCTCCCCTTGGCCTGCTTCCTCGTTTTCCGTATGGCCCAATAAGGCCCATTACTTCTCCCGGGGGGTTCCGGTAACCTCCCGGTACTCCGGAAAATGCCTGAACCTATCTGAAACCTTTCCGGTGTCTGAACATAGCCTTCCAATATATCAATATATATATGTCTCGATCATTTCGGGACTCCTCATCACGTCCGTGATCTCATCCGGGACTCCGAACAAACTTCGGTCATCAAAAACACATAACTCATAATACAAATCGTCATCGAACGTTAATCATGCGGACCCTACGGGTTGGAGAACTATGTAGACATGATTAAGACACATCTCCGATCAATAACAAATAGCGGAACCTGGATGCTCATATTGGCTCCTACATATTCTACGAAGATATTTATCGGTCAAACCGCATAACAACATACGTTGTTCCCTTTGTCATCGGTACTTGCCCGAGATCCGATCGTCGGTATCATCATACCTAGTTCAATCTCATTATCGGCAAGTGTCTTTACTCGTTCCGTAATGCTTCATCCGGCAACTAACTTATTAGTCACATTGCTTGCAAGGCTTAATTATAGTGATGACCATTATCGGGAGGGACAAAGAGTGACAAATCCTAATCTCGATCTATGCCAACCTAACAAACACCTTCGGAGACACTTGTAGAGCATCCTTATAGTCACCCATTTACGTTGTGACGTTTGATAGCACACAAGGTGTTCCTCCGGTATTCGGGAGTTGCATAATCTCATAGTCTGAGGAACATGTAAAAGTCATGAAGAAAGCAGTAGCAATGAAACTGTAACGATCATAATGCTAAGCTAATGGATGGGCCATGTCCATCACATGATTCTCCTAATGATGTGATTCCATTCATCAAATGACAACACATGTCTATGGTTTTGAAACATAACCATCTTTTATTAACGAGATAATCTAGTAGAGGCATACTAGGGACACTATGTTTTGTCTATGTATTCACACATGTACTAAGTTTCCGGTTAATACAATTCTGGCATGAATAATAAACATTTATCATGATATAAGAAAATAAATAATAACTTTATTATTGCCTCTAGGGCATATTTCCTTCATCGTAACGATCGATGCATCGCGGAGGTCATGGCTGTAGAGGAATCCGACGAGATTACTCAAGTAAGGTGGTAGACCCTTGTGCCGATGTTGATGTAGCCGAGAGCGTAGCATGCCCTAGTCAATGCAACCGAAAGATCGATCTGATGAAAGATACTAGACAATACATTTACACGTCAACACTCCCCTCATGGGTGGCTCACTCAGGCCTAAATATGGACCGAAAGTGGACTGCAATTTAATTGCATCGGCCAGGTCTTGAACTCAAGACCTCTTGGCTCTAATACCTTGTTAAGAGGGATTAGTGGAATCGTTGTTTATTGCTTGAGCCTCATGGGCATATATGTAGGAATACACGATCAACTGGGAGTAGAAGACAAGCCAGAACAAGTTCTAGCCTATCTCATATTTCCTAACTAATCACGATACTCAAACTCAACACAGAGTACATGATGGGAGTGCGCAACAAAACAGTGATAATACATGCATATGTATATTGCAGCTATGAGGCTACGAGCACCGCTAGTTCACATTTCTGTCGTCCAGTAGCTGTGTAAGTCTAATCAACTATTTTCTTGAGATTAAAAAGAAAAGAAAATCTAGAGTTTGATGTAGGCATGTATAAAAGCTCGCGTTTTTCGTCGGCGACATGTGCAGCCTCACCCTCATGTGAGGTAGCGGTCGACAAGCAGGTTGTCTCCTGATCTGGCGGCTTTGGGATTGCTCGAACTAGGCTAGGCGAAATCTATGCTCGGCTTGCCGATGCTGGCGGCGGCGACACCCACGGGTGTCGTTTCCCTTCCCGGAGGCGCTGCCATGGCCTTTGTCTGTGCACCCCTTCGAGTATCAGGGGAAACCCTAGGTTCGGTTCTCCGGATCGGATGGCGACGGCGTCCCGACATCGTTCCCATTCTTAAAGGCACTATCTTGCTAGCTCGTGGTGTCCCGGTGTTGGAATTGAAGATGTTCGACGTCCTGTTGATTTGGTTTGCTCCTCTAGTTTTAGGTTTGGTGGGTTTAGTTATGTCCTTCACCCTGTTCGGGCTAAGTGCCCCGACTCTCTCTCCTCCGGACACCATGCTTATGCCTTCTTGCGTCCATGACATGTGTTGTATCTTTTATTGTACTCTTTCTTCTTCCTTCTATCAATGAAATGTTACGCGAGCTTTGTGTATTCGTGAAACAAAAAGTCTGCTATGGCGTTGTAATAGCTTTTGGAAAGTGCTCCCGCTAAGCTATGTACTTTTAATGTTAAGATGAAAATAACTAATAACCTGCTAAATCCTGCTACAGAACCAAATTTAAAGTCATTTAGTGCCGCTAAGCCGCTCCAACCATAGGAGGAACACAAGTAAGTTCCACGGAGCCATCCATCTGCCTCACTCTTCCTTCTTGTTTTGTATATTGCTGCACTATACTAATTGGAAACTTACTTATTGAATTAGCATGTCTCAGTCCTCAATTTTGTGTGTTTAAACATTTTTTTTGAAAGATCCAGCAATTGCTGGCTTGATTCAGATTTAGCAGGAAGCAACGGAAAACATAACATGGTGAAGATCCGAAGATCAAAGAAAAAGATAAACATCAACCCTATTGGTCGCATAACAACACTACACTCCACGGAATGTCATCCACCCAGTACAAGGCAGCGCAGCTCCGACTCCGATGGCCACGAGTCCCTCTGACCGGATCCACCTCCAGAACGATGCCCCCAAGAGAGAAAGCGACGCCGAATAGCGCCGCCATCGTCCGATCTAAACTAGATCAAGGGTTTCCCCTGGAGCACGTCGGGAAAGGCAAGGTAGGAGCTGCTACATCGATGCCTCCAACAAGGGAGCGACGCCAGAAGGCGCCGTCATCGACGACTCCGACCACAACTGGAGTACGACTTTCACCGACAGTCCCACCTGCATAGCCCGAGCCCAGAATCCAATCAGCCTACACACCAGCCACTACCTCTGCCTCCACGGCCAACCGTACCTCCCGGCAAGCTCGAAATGCTTCCAACCTTCCGTCCGCGTCCCCCACTGGACGAAGGATGCAACCCCCGCAGTGGCGCCATTCTTCTTCCATCGGAAGGATGCAACCAAGCGGCACGCCATTCGTATCCTCGAGGATGCAACGCATGCAGGCCATTCATCTCTCGACGAAGGATGCAACAACTGCCGCGGCGCCATTCCTCTTCCTCCAGCCACCACCATCTCGTCCTCCGCAGCAGCGTCGAGCTCACCCGACCACCAGCGAGAGGATGCAACACCGAGCAAGGTGCCATTCATCTCCCCCAGCTTCGTCTGCACGGCTAGTGGCGCCGACCACGTCGCCGCCCGAGCTGCCTCCAGACCCCCAGCCGCCAGGGCGCCAGATCCGGCTGCACCCAGCCAGGGGCCGCCCGCTGCCAAGCAAACCGCTTGCGACAGCCACCTCCGGCCATGCTAGCGCCAGATCCGGCCGGCAAGGCCCGTCAGATCCGGCCGCACCCAGCCAGCCAAGGGACCCCGACACGCTCGTCGGATCCGCCGCCCCGTTGCCAAGGGCGCCCGCTGCAGCAGCGAGCCACCCAGCCGCCGTCCCGCCCCGCCGCCCCGCTCCGCCTCCACGCTCCCGCGCCAGATCCACGCACGTCTCCTCGCGGGCGCACCCGTAGCGTGCTCGCCGCACAAGAGCCTCGCGAGCTCGCCGCACTGGAGCCCCGACGAGCCGAGCACCAGCCCCCGCCGAATCGAGACGCCCGCGTCGCTCGGTCCTGCGCAGAGGAGACCAACGGCCCCGCCGCCGACGACGCTGCCCGGGCTTTGCCCGGCTGCGCACACCGGCGGCGGCGAGGGGAGTAGCTGCGTGGTGGTGGGCTCCCGGCGGCGTGCTAGGTTTTCCTCTCCCGAGCCGCCCGCGGGAGCGGCGCGAGAGAGAGAACTCAGTTCAGACTAGTGATTGTGTATTTTTGTTTTCAGTTTTCTTCATGATTTTAGAGAAAAACACTTAAATAGGCCTTACCTTCGTCGTAGCTCCACTATTACTTTTCATGACTTCTCGCGAGCCACCGCTAAATAAGCACAGTGTCGTGCAAGCTTTAGACTGATTGCGACGCTAAGCGCGCGTTAATCATCACTCTCCCTCTTGGAGCCGCCCGAGAGCCTCTCCTCTCGTGCATGCGGCGCCCTGCATGTATGCAGCCGTTCCATTCCACCACCTTCCCAGCTGCCACCCACCCTCCCGTCGTATCGTGGCCGCTCCTTTCCTTCCCGCTATTTAAACCACACACACTCACCCAAATCTAAACCCCTCGCCTCATTGGCTAGCCAGTAGCAGCCTAGTACTACAACTACAAGGTCGATCGGGCGCCAGAGGGTCTAGAGATCGTTCGATCACACACTGACCGATCGATCACTGCGACTGCGTGCCTGCTTGATCGGTGCCTAGCTCGGTCTAAGCAGAAGCAGGCATGGTCACCATGGGCAAGAAGGTAGACCAAGAACAGAGCTACTACAGTGACTGGGCCCACATCGACCACGGCGTCGACGCCGACGGCCGCGCCACGGAGCTGCGGCCGCTGGCGCTGTCGCGGCCGCACACGCAGGCCTTCCACCTCGCCTGGCTCTCCCTCTTCGCCTGCTTCTTCGCCGCCTTCGCCGCGCCGCCCATCCTCCCGGCGCTGCGCCCGGCGCTCGTCCTCGCGCCGGCCGACGCCTCTGCGGCCGCCGTCGGCTCGCTCTCCGCCGCCCTCGTCGGCCGCCTCGCCATGGGGCCCGCCTGCGACCTCCTCGGCCCGCGCCGGGCGTCCGGGGTCGCCAGCCTCGTCTGCGCGCTCGCGCTCGCCCTAGCCGCCGTGTACGCGTCCTCGCCCGCGGGCTTCGTCGCGCTGCGCTTCTGCGCGGGCCTCTCGCTCTCCAACTTCGTCGCCAACCAGCACTGGATGTCCCGCATCTTCGCGCCATCTGGCGTCGGCCTCGCCAACGCCGTGGCGGCGGGCTGGGCCAACGTCGGCAGCGCGGCCGCGCAGGTCGTCATGCCGCTCGCCTACGACCTCATCGTGCTCCGCCTCGGCGTGCCCATCACCGTCGCGTGGCGCGTCGCCTACCTTATCCCGTGCGCAATGCTCATCACCACCGGCCTCGCCGTGCTCGCCTTCCCATACGATCTCCCGAGCGGCTGCGCCTATGCTGGAGGCGCCAAACGCGCCAAAGGGGAGGGCTTCTGGAACGTGGTGCGAGGGGGAGTCTCCGACTATCGGGCCTGGGTGCTGGCGCTCACCTACGGCTACTGCTACGGCGTGGAGCTCATCATGGAGAACGTTGCGGCCGACTTCTTCCGCAGACGGTTCCGGCTGCCCATGGAGGCTGCGGGCGCCGCCGCGGCGTGCTTCGGCGTGATGAACACCGTGGCGCGGCCGGCGGGAGGGGTGGCGTCCGACGAGGTGGGAAGGCGTTTCGGTATGCGCGGGAGGCTGTGGGCGCTCTGGGCCGTGCAGAGCACCGGTGCGGTCCTTTGCGTTCTGGTCGGCAGGATGGGCGCCACGGAGGCTCCGTCGCTGGCGGCCACGATGGCGGTGATGGTGGCGTGCGGGGCGTTCGTGCAGGCCGCCTCGGGGCTTACCTTCGGCATCGTTCCCTTCGTCTCCAAGAGGTAAAGACAATTTTCCGCTTAATCCTTAATCAAATACCTACATATAATTCGCTACACAGTATCATTTAGCTTGTTTATATTTATGAAATATTTATGGTTATAACGTTTTATGGATGCATGGTACACTTACATATGTATAGTTATGATTCTATACACCCTCCTTTCTTATAATATAATAGTGTCAAAAACGTTTTTATATTATGTGAGGGATGAAATAATACCGAGTATAAGATATTTCAAACCGCTAAATGTGGTAATTAATCAACCTCAAAAAAATAACAATAATATACAAGTTGGCGATTGATGAAAAGATGAAGCTGGTAGCTTACCTAGCGTGAGATGAAAGGTGTTGAGTACTTGACTAGCTAGCAACGCCTGAACCACGAGTCAGCTAGGAGGATTCGCGCCGACGACAAGCTTCCGGTGGATCTAAAAGAATCTAAAACAGAATCCTTGTGTAGTAGCACAGTGTCGCTGACGTCGACGTTGCTTTCTTGCATTTATTCAAAGATAGCAACGGGCGGAGATTCCTGGTAAAATTAGTTGAAATCCCATTTATAAACAGAAAGAGACGCGATTGTTGCGTAAGGTGTGGTGCACATATATGATCATGCTTGACCAGTAAGAGATCTACCATGCATGTATGTGGAGGCCGGCAATCAAGGAGTCACTGTTTTGTTTTAGATCATGTGCGCCTACAGAGCTAATATAAGGTCTCCTTTTTTCTGGAAGAGGATTTATAGCACCAGGTTGCTCCACCCCCTATATGAATATTAAGTTCAAAAACTATTAGGAAATTTGAAAAAAAAAGAGATTTTGGATATCAAACTTCGTTGTCCGATCTACTTTCGCGTGAAATTTTGTGGAAAAATACCAGAAAACATATCCATGGCAATAAAACACAAAAAAAATCCTATATATTAAAAAAAAACTATTTGGATGGCTGTATTCCCTTTGCCATGGATACATTTTCTGATATTTTTTCACGAAACTTCACACAGGAGTAGATTGGGCACCCAGGTTCAATATCCCCAAATTCCAGATTGTTTTGCATTTTTTGGTACTTTTAAAATTTAATATTCATGTAAGAGTGTGGAGCACCCAGGAGCTCTTGTGCATTTCCCCTCCTTTTCTCGCAAAAATAAATAAATAAGGTCAGAACAACCAAGTTAAGATTATGATGCAACAAATTATGACATAACTTGCTCAAGAAACCAACCAAATTTTCTAGGGCCATTTGCATTTCTGCCCCTAACTCGAACCACCTACTCAGATTTGCCCCTAATTTCAAAGCATGCTCAAATTTGCCCCTCTGCCGTTAAGTCACTACTCAGATTTGCCCCTAATTTCAAAGCATGCTCAAATTTGCCCCTCTGCCGTTAAGTCACTACTCAGAAATGCCCTTCCGTCCAGTCAAAGGCCTTTGACCGTCAAAGGCCCATGTGTACTGTAGCAGACGGAAAGTGCTACAGTATTGGACGGAAAGTGCTACAGTACTGTACGGAAAGGCATTTCTGAGTAGTGACTTAACGGCGGAGGGGCAAATTTGAGCATGCTTCAAAATTAGGGGCATATCTGAGTAGTGGGTTCGAGTTAGGGGCACAGATGTAAATGTCCCAAATTTCTATGTATTCACACAATAAGCGGGTAATCTAATATAATTAAGTGATCATCTTATTCTATTTCTCTTAGCGTGCAAACATGTCGCCTTAATGTGCAACTATGCAAGTGAAAGGTCCACGCAACATATAATGTTGCACAGGAAATACTTAGTCATTTCCACTAGATTATGCAACTTTAGTCAGTAAATATTTTTACGACTATACAATAATCAAATACAATAGATTATATGCATGTTCAGTTTCTGTTCACATACTGTTATCAAAATACTCATGTTACATACAACTAAATTTCATTTAAAATATACTGCAGCCAATTCCTACAACAAGGCATGTGTTATCATCTAGTTAAAATGGATTTGGTGAATTAATCTATGCAGGTCGATGGGCGTGGTGTCTGGTATGACGGCGAGCGGCGGGGCCGTCGGCGCGATCGTGACAAACCGGTTGTTCTTCAGCAGCTCCAGGTACACGGTGGAGGAGGCCATCTCCTTCACCGGCCTCACCAGCCTCCTTTGCACTCTCCCTGTGGCGCTCATCTATTTCCCACGCTTGGGAGGAATGCTTTGCGGCCCCTCGGAATCCGCCACCGTCGACCATGATGGTCACGACGACGACGATGATGTAAACAAGGATGATGATTACATGCTTCTAAAATGATGTGGCAGCTTGGTAGCTCAGCCTGTAAATATAAGGATAGATGGATAGGTACATGCTTCTGAAATGGAAATGAAAATGGAAAGGAAAACTCCACACAATCTCTCAAGACTCTGAACTACATGTGATGACTTGTTGCACTACTAATGGCCAGTTCTTTTGGTGGCTTTTTTGGGCTTCCAGAATAAGTTGTCCCCTGCCCAGCTTATTCTAAAAGCCCAACCAAAAATATTTTTGATTGGGCTTTTAGAATAAGCTGGGTAGGGAGCAGCTTATTCCAGCTTATTCTAGAAGCCAGCAAAAGAACTGACTCTAGAGGTAGGCTAAGGGCAAGGGTAAGCTCACATGTGTCCTCCCAATTTTTCGATTTGGTAGGAAAAATGGGGCGATTTTTTTACCATGGCACCAAGGGCACTTCCCATTTGTCCGTTGTTAGGATTGAGTTTTGAAGTACTAGTAACCTTGCACGTGCAATGCACGTCTGGAAAATTCAACTTATATGATTTTATTGCACATGTACACATGTCTGAAAAATTACCTGCAAGGTATAGATAAGTAGTGTGCAACAATTGAAAGGGTCTAAGCTCGTTCGAATGTAGGAACATATTTTCATGTAAAGTAACAGTAGTAGAACGAAACATGATTCAAGTTCATATACATCAGTGCATTCTAGTGGGTTATCAAAGATTATAAGTTAGCTAGGGGTCTAAATATGCTATGTTGAAAGAGAATAGTATGCAAGAACATGTAAATAGCTAGGGGTAAGAAATGTTACAACTTCATAGTAGCACACCAAACCCCTGAAATTTAGACACTTCACCTTTTATTAGTCATAGCAGTTTCGACAAAAACACAAAACATAGAAACTTTTTTTTTGCGAAAAACAAAACACAGAAACGTGATGTGCAAAAAGACAACAAATGTCAGATATGGTGCCAATAGATAGCACATCAGCAGAAACATGCAGGGTATTGTCATGGGAAAAGGATCAAGAAGATTAGAACCAACAGAAAAATAAGAGTAGTAATACAAAGAGCACCCAGGGTACTCACATGTGCCCTATGGATGTCCGTTCCCTCACATCATAGATCCCACTGGCTAAAGTAATTGCAGTTCCTGCCTCAAACGTGATAGAGATTTAAAGAATATAAGAGGGGATTGAGTCGACAAGATGCATCCATATTGTAGGGATTCATCCCATCAGACATGGAGACGGGGCCGCTGGGGACACGTGAGTGTAGCTGGGTAGGATTCCAGTGCAATGAAGGTGGAGAAGATGAAGAGGAAGAGTATAGCCTGAAGGTGTTGTATCCGTCTTGACGACCTGTACCTGGCGACATGGCGAGCCTCCTGTCATCGAGGAAAAATTCCGAGTGCCCTCGAAGAAGCGGTACTCACCTACGTTTATGGTGATTCCGGCGGGGGTCTGAGTTCGTCTGACCATCCAGGTTCCTCTGCATGCGCGCCGACCGAGCGAGACCTACACTTCTTTTCGCCGGGTGGTCCGATTGGAACCAATCTTGCACGTCGGGAGACGGCGGCAGCGTCATAGGGGTCGAAGGAGGAGAAGGCATCACACGCATGTCCGAGTAGCTTGAAGACGCGCTCAGCGGCGGCGGAGAGGTTCTTGTCCGATTGGATGAAGAGATCGCTTTTGACGGCGTCGGCCGTGGAATACCATGTCGAGAAGGTGTGCCAGTAGCCCAAGCGGTTCGGGCTCCCGCCCGCGGCATGTGTGGACGTCGGTGGCGAGCACGTTTGCTGCGCCGGTGAGCGACGTGAAGAGCCGCTGGGCCACGACTTTGTTCGTATTAATTTGCGGAATTTTTTTAGAAGGATTTTTGGGAGGAATATCCAATATGGTCTTGCTTTATTTTCTTGGTTTTGTACCTTGATTAGCGGGAGCGGTAACTACTTGATGCATGCAATTGCTCTTCCGCATGCATGTCCCGTGTGGTAAGCTTCCACCGATTGCTCCTCCGCATGCATGTCAGTTATTTACTTTCTCTTTTTCAAACGTCTAATTTATTCTCCACGCAGTGTTGGTTTCCTAGTTTATAGGATACGAACGGGATGCGGGACGGGAACCGGCAGAGTTTTGGTCCGTCCGGCAAATTGCTAAAGGCAGTTTTGACGAGGATTAGTATATAATCTGAACGGTTAGATTAATTAAATGGCGTTGATCGTGTGGATGTAATTGGTTTGTGTTGTTATGTGTGCCTAAGGCTGGGTACACTTTGCGATGAATATGTTTTCTTGTTTAATAGTAGTATAGAAGATTAGAACCAACAGAAAAATAAGAGTAGTAATACAAAGAGCACCCAGGGTACTCACATGTGCCCTATGGATGTCCGTTCCCTCACATCATAGATCCCACTGGCTAAAGTAATTGCAGTTCCTGCCTCAAACGTGATAGAGATTTAAAGAATATAAGAGGGGATTGAGTCGACAAGATGCATCCATATTGTAGGGATTCATCCCATCAGACATGGAGACGGGGCCGCTGGGGACACGTGAGTGTAGCTGGGTAGGATTCCAGTGCAATGAAGGTGGAGAAGATGAAGAGGAAGAGTATAGCCTGAAGGTGTTGTATCCGTCTTGACGACCTGTACCTGGCGACATGGCGAGCCTCCTGTCATCGAGGAAAAATTCCGAGTGCCCTCGAAGAAGCGGTACTCACCTACGTTTATGGTGATTCCGGCGGGGGTCTGAGTTCGTCTGACCATCCAGGTTCCTCTGCATGCGCGCCGACCGAGCGAGACCTACACTTCTTTTCGCCGGGTGGTCCGATTGGAACCAATCTTGCACGTTGGGAGACGGCGGCAGCGTCATAGGGGTCGAAGGAGGAGAAGGCATCACACGCATGTCCGAGTAGCTTGAAGACGCGCTCAGCGGCGGCGGAGAGGTTCTTGTCCGATTGGATGAAGAGATCGCTTTTGACGGCGTCGGCCGTGGAATACCATGTCGAGAAGGTGTGCCAGTAGCCCAAGCGGTTCGGGCTCCCGCCCGCGGCATGTGTGGACGTCGGTGGCGAGCACGTTTGCTGCGCCGGTGAGCGACGTGAAGAGCCGCTGGGCCACGACTTTGTTCGTATTAATTTGCGGAATTTTTTTAGAAGGATTTTTGGGAGGAATATCCAATATGGTCTTGCTTTATTTTCTTGGTTTTGTACCTTGATTAGCGGGAGCGGTAACTACTTGATGCATGCAATTGCTCTTCCGCATGCATGTCCCGTGTGGTAAGCTTCCACCGATTGCTCCTCCGCATGCATGTCAGTTATTTACTTTCTCTTTTTCAAACGTCTAATTTATTCTCCACGCAGTGTTGGTTTCCTAGTTTATAGGATACGAACGGGATGCGGGACGGGAACCGGCAGAGTTTTGGTCCGCCCGGCAAATTGCTAAAGGCAGTTTTGACGAGGATTAGTATATAATCTGAACGGTTAGATTAATTAAATGGCGTGGATCGTGTGGATGTAATTGGTTTGTGTTGTTATGTGTGCCTAAGGCTGGGTACACTTTGCGATGAATATGTTTTCTTGTTTAATAGTAGTATAGAAGATTAGAACCAACAGAAAAATAAGAGTAGTAATACAAAGAGCACCCAGGGTACTCACATGTGCCCTATGGATGTCCGTTCCCTCACATCATAGATCCCACTGGCTAAAGTAATTGCAGTTCCTGCCTCAAACGTGATAGAGATTTAAAGAATATAAGAGGGGATTGAGTCGACAAGATGCATCCATATTGTAGGGATTCATCCCATCAGACATGGAGACGGGGCCGCTGGGGACACGTGAGTGTAGCTGGGTAGGATTCCAGTGCAATGAAGGTGGAGAAGATGAAGAGGAAGAGTATAGCCTGAAGGTGTTGTATCCGTCTTGACGACCTGTACCTGGCGACATGGCGAGCCTCCTGTCATCGAGGAAAAATTCCGAGTGCCCTCGAAGAAGCGGTACTCACCTACGTTTATGGTGATTCCGGCGGGGGTCTGAGTTCGTCTGACCATCCAGGTTCCTCTGCATGCGCGCCGACCGAGCGAGACCTACACTTCTTTTCGCCGGGTGGTCCGATTGGAACCAATCTTGCACGTCGGGAGACGGCGGCAGCGTCATAGGGGTCGAAGGAGGAGAAGGCATCACACGCATGTCCGAGTAGCTTGAAGACGCGCTCAGCGGCGGCGGAGAGGTTCTTGTCCGATTGGATGAAGAGATCGCTTTTGACGGCGTCGGCCGTGGAATACCATGTCGAGAAGGTGTGCCAGTAGCCCAAGCGGTTCGGGCTCCCGCCCGCGGCATGTGTGGACGTCGGTGGCGAGCACGTTTGCTGCGCCGGTGAGCGACGTGAAGAGCCGCTGGGCCACGACTTTGTTCGTATTAATTTGCGGAATTTTTTTAGAAGGATTTTTGGGAGGAATATCCAATATGGTCTTGCTTTATTTTCTTGGTTTTGTACCTTGATTAGCGGGAGCGGTAACTACTTGATGCATGCAATTGCTCTTCCGCATGCATGTCCCGTGTGGTAAGCTTCCACCGATTGCTCCTCCGCATGCATGTCAGTTATTTACTTTCTCTTTTTCAAACGTCTAATTTATTCTCCACGCAGTGTTGGTTTCCTAGTTTATAGGATACGAACGGGATGCGGGACGGGAACCGGCAGAGTTTTGGTCCGCCCGGCAAATTGCTAAAGGCAGTTTTGACGAGGATTAGTATATAATCTGAACGGTTAGATTAATTAAATGGCGTTGATCGTGTGGATGTAATTGGTTTGTGTTGTTATGTGTGCCTAAGGCTGGGTACACTTTGCGATGAATATGTTTTCTTGTTTAATAGTAGTATAGACTAGAGGGAGTGGGAGCTTGAATAGTCACTAGGGATGGCAGTTTTGCCCATGGGTATGGGTACCCGTGGGTACCCTACCCGAAAACAATGGGTATGGCAAGACTTGGAGAGATTTTGTACCCATGGATAATGGGTGCCCATACCCGCAAAATATATGGGTAGGGCATGGGTAAGAAATTGTGCCCATGGGTAACCTAATGCGGTTAACATCAAACTCATATGGTCAAACCCTAAATCTTGTATTCCTTAAACAAGTCATAGCTCATAGGTGCATAATCACCTGCTTGCCACTCCTCCTACGTCCTATGTGACTCCTCAAAAATATGAAATATCGACTCTTCGCTACCAGACTCTTGTCGAACTCTCGATCCAGCGATCCCCAATTCCCATCACCGCCTTCCACTGCGCCGGTCTTCCACCAACCGCTACTCATACTCCCCTGATGCCTCCAAGAGGCCACCCACCGGAGGAGGCCGCATCCATGCCATACTACTCTACCATGACCATTTGAATTTTGAACTCATGTCTCTACCTCTTAAGAATTTGAATGCTATATATTGTACCCAATGGATACCCATTGGGTATAGGATATCCGATGGGTATGGGCATGGGTGTTAGTTTATACCCATGGGTATTGAAGTGGATGGGTATAGAAAGTTTCTATGGGTATGGGTTTGGGTAGAAGAAGGTTGTACCCGCCCATACCCTACCCATTGCCATCCCTAATAGTCACATCACAAAAGAAACTGGGCAATTTTTAAGAAATGACTTTCTAGGAGGTTCTTTGGAGAACTTGACAAGTAACGACATCTCCAAGGCCGACCCCTAAATCGGACACCGTATCCATTCATGAACCAGTCTGGACATGTGTCCGGGCACTGATACGGGAGCCCGCCATCCAAAGCTAGTCGCAATCGTCTGGTCACATTTGTTGCAAATTCAACGAAGTGGGCAACTTTCGGTCAAAATTAGATAATGTTTACATAAAACCTGATGTTTTGCATCTAAAACAGATCAAATTCATTACATTTTTGACATATTTCAACTAAACCCTATTCTAACCTACTGTAAATGATCACCGGCGCTCATTCCCCACGACATGTCTTCCGCATGTCTGGCAGCAAGCTCGCTAGCCGGCCATGATCCCATGAAGAATAGCCTCCGCCTCCGCGAAGTGGGCAAGCTCACCGGTCGATTATGAGCCCACCAGGTTTAGCTTCAGCGGGAGGGTAAGAGTAGTGGCCTTCACCTCCACAAAGCGGGCAAACTCGCTGGCTGTGACCTCCGAGGCCCGGTACGATGGTGGAAGTGGCCTTCCTGGGACCCAAGCACCAACATCATCCCATATTCTGCTCTTCCTTGCTATCAGCGGCGGCCGTGGACGTGCCAGCCTCGTCATCGTGGCGGCGGGATCGATGTGGAGAGGGCGACATCATCGGTGAAGCCTTCAAATTCCTTCACCCACCGCATCGATCTGTGTGACATAGCTTCTTTCTCCTCCCGAAGAACATGGAGCCGCCATCACACGAGGCGGAATTTGTGGGAGACGTGGTAGGACAGGAGCAGCGCCTTTTTCTCATCCACGTCCACGACGCTGCCCATGCTGGCGATTGCTCTTCCACAGGATGGCGCTCATTGAGGAGCCAGAGGTTGTACCTCTGGTCGTCCTACGCCTACCGGAGCACCGCCTCTCCCTCTTCTATCACCATGTCGGTGACGTGCGCCCGCGCCTCACCCATGGTGATGTTAGCCTGGAACGACGAGGGCGATGGCGGCAGCTTGTCGTTCGTTGGCTTGTCTGCGTTGCTGCTCTTTGGAGAGCTCACCGGCAAGCCAACCTGTATCCGGCTGGCTCGGCAGGCCAGCCAGCCGGCCGCAATACCGGAGAGGTCCTTCTTCTATTCACGGGAATGGTTGTCTCACCAGGCTTTTGAGCTTGAGGCCATGGCGGGTGTGTTGCACGGAGGAGGAGGAGGTCAAGAGCGGAGGTGTGATGCAGTTGTTGCCGAGTGCTAGGCTTGTTTAAATAGCATATGGATGCCAGGCCAAGCGGCGAGGTGTTTAATGTTGCCCGGCAGATGAACAGACAGGTGCCGCCGGAGTAGGTCGGTAGCCACACATGTTTCATGTAGGGAACTAGACGGATGAGTGTTGTTTGAACGCGGAGAGAAGGGCGCCTGCATCGGGAGTAGTGTAGGCAACACTCTTGGCCGCTGTGTCGCTTCAGTGCCGGCTCTAGTGAGAGGTCGAGTCTGCTCTTGGCCGGCATGAATGCGGAGCTGGTCATTTTAGGAGGAAAGGCATGGACGAGGGAGATGGTTCAGTGTGTCGGACGCGTGCGTGACAGCTATCCGGAAACCCGCAAAGCACACCCCTATTTGCTTCCGGTTTGCGGTAAAAAGGACGTCCGGACCACTATGCGGATGGATGCAGGCAGTTTGAGGGTCAACGTTTGAGATGCCCTCAACTAAAAAAGTATAGCAGCGGAAAAATAGCTTACGAGTCAACAAAAAATTGAGTTGAGTGTTAGTGGTGGAGCAAGGTATTTGGTTCTGGTATTCTTATTTTTTTGCCAAAGCAATATAATAGAACAACAAATGTATAGTAAAATGGAAACAACAATGACTCAATGATCATACATCAAAATTAAGTAGCAAAATATCATTGTGGCAATATGTCTAACAATTAAGAAAGTTTACAAACAACAATGGAAATTACAATATAAACTTACGATCCCCTTTTTGGAAGAGGTTGATGACATCCTCATCTTTACTTTTCTGCGGGGGCCTCATCTTTCACTTACTTGACAAATTCTATCTCAACAATTGTAACCAAGCAATTGTTCAAATATTTATCACTGATTTTGTTTCTTAGTGGATTCTTATGCATTTCAGTGAGGAAAATACCCTCTTGACACTAGTAGTGTCTATCCGAAGAATGAGCCGTCAGCTGTGGACGGCGCCTATTGGGGGACTGGGGTGGCCGAAGGCGGAGGGAAGGGCCGTAGGGGAGGGGAGTTGGGGAGGAAGAGGGTCGGGCCATTTTCCATCACCCACTGATACATCCATTTTGCATCATGCTTTTATATCGATATTTATTGCATTATGGACTGTTATTACACGTTATGTCACAATACTTATGCCTATTCTCTCTTATTTTACAAGGTTTACATGAAGAGGGAGAATGTCAGCAGCTGGGATTCTGGGCTGGAAAAGAAGCAAATATTGGAGACCTATTCTACACAGCTCCAAAAGTCCTGAAACTCCACGAAAGTCATTTTGGGAATTAATAAATAATATTGAGGTGAAGAAATACCTGAGGGGGCCACCCACCATCCACGAGGGTGGGGGCACGCCCTACCCCCCTGGGCACGCCCCCTGCCTCGTGGGCCCCCTGGCAGCCCTCCGGTGGCCATCTTCTGCTATATGAAATCTTTTACGCTGGAAAAAAATCATAAGCAAGTTTACGGGACGAAACTCCGCTGCCACGAGGCGGAACCTTGGCGGAACCAATCTAGGGCTCCAGCGGAGCTGTTCTGCCGGGGAAACTTCCCTCCGGGAGGGGGAAATCATCATCATCGTCATCACCAATGATCCTCTCATCGGGAGGGGGTCAATATCCATCAACATCTTCACCAGCACCATCTCCTCTCAACACTAGTTCATCTCTTGTATCCAATCTTTGTATCAAAACCTCATATTGGTACCTATGGGTTGCTAGTAGTGTTGATTACTCCTTGTAGTTGATGCTAGTTGGTTTATTTGGTGGAAGATCATATGTTCAGATCCTTAATGCATATTAATACCCCTCTGATTATGAACATGAATATGCTTTGTGAGTAGTTACGTTTGTTCCTGAGGACATGGGAGAAGTCTCGCTATTAGTAGTCATGTGAATTTGGTATTCGTTCGATATTTTGATGAGATGTATGTTGTCTCTCCTCTAGTGGTGTTATATGAACATCGACTACATGACACTTCACCATTGTTTGGGCCTAGAGGAAGGCATTGGGAAGTAATAAGTAGATGATGGGTTGCTAGAGTGACAGAAGCTTAAGCCCTAGTTTATGCGTTCCTTCGTAAGGGGCTGATTTGGATCCACTTGTTTCATGCTATGGTTAGGTTTACCTTAATACTTCTTTTGTAGTTGCAGATGCTTACAATAGGGGTTAATATAAGTGGGATGCTTGTCCAAGAAAGGGAAGTACCCAAGCACCGGTCCACCCACATATCAAATTATCAAAGTAACGAACGCGAATCATATGAGCGTGATGAAAACTAGCTTGACGATAATTTCCATGTGTCCTTGGGAGCGCTTTTCTCTATATAAGAACTTGTCCATGCTTGTCCTTTGCTACAAAAAGGATTGGGCCACCTTGTTGCACCTTATTTACTTTTATTGCTTGTTACCCGTTACAAATTACCTTATCACAAAACTATCTGTTACCGATAATTTCAGTGCTTGCAGAGAATACCTTATTGAAAACCGCTTGTCATTTCCTTCTGCTCCTTGTTGGTTTCGACACTCTTACTTATTGAAAGGACTAGATAGATCCCCTACACTTGTGGGTCATCACCCACCGGACCTGAAATCGATTTCCGCCACCGCCAACTAGGTTGGGGATTGCTTTGGGAATCGGGGAAGGTAGAGTAGGAGACGAGGTGCGACTACATTGGTTCTCACCCACCTCACCAGATTGTTTGGTTTGGTGCGTGGCTGCCGTGGGTGTCATTTTGGCTGGACTTCTGTTCGTGGGCCGAATGTTCTCCGTGCAACATGTGTAGTCATTTTTTGGAGCCAAATTATTTGGTATTTCATGGAATTCCCAGGAAGACCCCAGCGCTTCCACTGTCGAGTGTGCATTGCTGCCGGGGACCATCATACACAGAATGAGGGGCAAGTGGGGACAATCGGTCATGCAGTTGGGACCATCACGATCGACAGCTCTAGATGGAACCGATCTTTACTAGGATCAATCGACCGACGGCTAGTACTGGCCGAAGACATTTGGGAGTCATCTTTATCATCTGAATCTGTATCATCCTGCAAACCAAAGCGTAGGAGACATCAGAAAACTAGCTATTGATGGAGTAGCAAATAAAGTCAAACGCCACCTAACTCGGCCTTGGGCCGCACAACGCATCAAACCATTGCAATTTCCAAAGGATGCAGACTCTTTGGCAGTAGCTACTCCATCGCCTTTTTTTACGAGAAGTACCCCATGGCCCGCTCCACCGATTATAACAGTTTCCTTCCTCCAGCCCTCTCGGCATCGCCTCGGCCTTGCAGAGTCACACAGAGTCCTCTAAACCCCACGCAAGTTCTCCGAGCAGCGGTGGAGGAGATGTCATATGCCCACCTCTTCAAGTACATCATCATCGGTGACACAGGTCCGCTTCAGATGCTCCCCCGGTTGACCCTTTCTCTTCCTGCTCATTCCCGAAGGGGGTTCCTCATGGATCCCTAAGCTCTTGGTTGCTCTCATTGCTTGGGAGATCTATCCCACCTGCCTTCATCTGAATGCATGTCTGTGCAGGTGTTGGCAAGCCGTGCCTGCTGTTGCAGTTCACCGACAAGTGGTTCCAGCCCCTGCATGACCCCGCTATTGAATTCATGCACCAGCCAACTCATCCAGAAGTCTGAATTGATGGAGGAAAGGCGGAAAATATATTTCAACACTCAGCCTCCCGTCTAGATTATTTTAATCCTTAGACATGGGATCGATGTAGACTACAGAATTGTTTTATTCAATACTATGTTGGAAGGGTCTTGAACTTAAGACCTCTTGGCTCTGATACGATGTTAGAAGCGATAGAGAGGGATTGGTGGGATTTGACGGATTTATTGCTTGAGCCTCGTGGGCATATGATACATCTCCAACGTATCTATAATTTTCGATTGTTCCATGTTGTTATATTATCATACTTGGATGTTTTACAATCATTTATAGCAATTTTATATCTTTTTGGGGACTAACCTATTGACATAGTGCCCAGTGCCACTTGCTGTTTTTTGCTTGTTTTTTTTTACTTCGGAGGAAATCAATACCAAATGGAGTCCAAACGCAGCAAAACTTTTTGTTGATTTTTTCTGGACCAAAAGACACACGATGGGCCAAGAAAGTACCTGAGGGGGGCTCTGAGGGGAGCACGACCCACTAGGGCATGCCCAGGTGGATTGTGCCCACCTTGGCCGCCTCCCGCACCGTCTCTTGGCTCTATAAATACCTCAATATTCCATAAATCCCAGGGGAGTCAACAAAAATCAATTCCAGCCGCCACAAGTTCCAGAAAACAGAGATCCAATCTAGACACCATCACGGAGGGTTTCACCATCCTCATTGGTGCCTCTCCAATGTTGCGTGAGTAGTTCATTGTAGACCTACGGGTCCGTAGTTAGTAGCTAGATGGCTTCCTCTCTCTCTTTTTTGATTCTCAATACAATGATCTCTTGGAGATCTATTTGATGTAACTCTTTTTTGCGGTGTGTTTGTTGGGATCCGATGAACTTTGAGTTTACGATAAGATCTATGTTTTTATCCATGAAAGATATTTGAGTCTTTTGATCTCTTATATGCATGATTACTTATAGCCTCGTATTTCTTCTTCTTCGAATCTTTCGTTTAGTTAGGATTTTTCTTGCCATGTGAAGGGGTGCTTTGTGATGGGTTCGATCTTATGGTGCTTGATCCTAGTGACAGAAGGGTAACCAACACGTATGTATCATTGCCATTACGGATAACAAGATGAGGTCTAATTCATACATGAATAGATCTTGTCTACATCATGTCATCGTTCTTATTGCATTACTCCATTTTTCCATGAACTTAATATACTAGATGCATGCTGGATAGCGGTCGATGTGTGGAATAATAGTAGTAGATGCAGGCAAGAGTCGGTCTACTAATCTTGGACGTGATGCCTATATGATGATCATTGTCTGGATATCATCATACTTACTTGAAGTTCTATCAATTGCCCAACAGTAATTTGTTTACCCACCGTATGCTATTTTTCTCGAGAGAAGCCACTAGTGAAATCTACGGCCCCCGGGTCTCTTCTTTATCATATTTTCCTTCGATATCTATTTTATTCGCTTTTATTTCCAGATCTATTGATCCAAAAACCCGAAAATACCTCGCTGAATTTTATTTTCATCTATCAATCTACTACAATTTATCCCGTCAACTTGACAATTTCTGGCACAGATACCCGAAAGGGAATGACAACCCCTTTAAGATGCTAGGTTGCATGTATTTGTTCTTTGTGTGCAGGTACCATTTACTTAGTGTTGCGTGGTTCTCCTACTGGTTCGATAACCTTGATCTCATCACCGAGGGAAATACCTACCGTTGTTGTGCTTCATCATCCCTTCCTCTTTGGAGAAATACCAATGTAGTTCAAGCCAACATCAAAAGGAATTTCTGGCGTCGTTGCCAGGGAAGCATCATCAACATCTACCAGGTTCCTAATCATAAATCTAATCTCCTTGCAATTTACATTATTTGCCATTTGCCTCTCGTTTTCCTCTCCCCCACTTCACAAAAATTGCCTTTTTATTCCCCTTCTTTTTTGGATCTCTTGTTTGCTTGTGTTACCATGTGTCTTCTATTTGTTTGCTAAAAAGCTATTGATATGGGTCATCATTCACTTGCTAATCTTTTCAAAAGATCCAATTATGATGAACCAATTGCTACTGAGTTGAGTGCGTTTGATTATCTCTATGAAGTTCTGCTTGAAATTCATGAATCTGAAGATTGTGATGAAGTGTTGGAAGAAGAATTTGATACAGTGATTCATGATATCTCTTTCAATGATAAACATGATTACAATGATGTTATTATAAATTCTACTAATGTCAATTGTGCTAATAATGTGCAAAACCCCAAGCTTGGGGATGCTAATATTGCTATGTCCACTACTTATTGCAATGATCATGATTAGGGTGATAATGATTCTAATGATCTTGAAAATTTATTTAAACCTCATGATGAATATGCTTGTGATGATATTAAAAGTGGGTTTGGAAGAGAGTAAACTTTAGGTAAAAATAATCCCACATATTTGGTGAGTGTTCAATCTTATGAAATTTTTGATGAAAGTGGGCTTGGAAAGGTCATTGTCGGTGTCAAAACCGGCGGATCTCGGGTAGGGGGTCCCGATCTATGCGTCTTAGGCTCATGGTAACAGGAAGCAAGGGACACAATGTTTACCCAGGTTCGGGCCCTCTCGATGGAGGTAAAACCCTACTTCCTGCTTGATTAATATTCAAGATATGAGTAGTACAAGAGTAGATCTACCACGAGATCGTAGAGGCTAAACCCTAAGAGCTAGCCTATGATGGTATGATTGTAATTGTGATCGGCCTTCTAAGGACCATCTTCTCCGGTTTATATAGACACCGAGAGCTAGGGTTTACATGGAGTCGCTTACAAGCAAGGAAATATAATATCTGGATCGCCAAGCTTGTCTTCCACGCAAAGGAGAGTCCCATCCGGACATGGGCCGGAGTCTTGAGTCTTGTATCTTCACGCTTCAATAGTCCGGATGATGTATATAGTCCGGCTGTCCGGATACCCCCTAATCCAGGACTCCCTCAATAGCCCCTGAACCAGGCTTCAATGAGGGTGAGTCCAGCGCGCAGTCTTGTCTTCGGCATTGCAAGGCGGGTTCCTTCTCCGAATACTCCAATGTACCTATCACGACGAACAGTGTCCGGCATCTCATCAATGTTGTACTCCTCGGCTTCAGTGTCTCAATAATGACCATTTCCACGTGACGAGCGAATGCGAGGAATCGAGGCATTTTTGCATTTGCCACCCTCGGTCCTTCGGGCTAACCGTCTATTTGAAGAGACGGGGATTCCCAGATCCAAACCTCACTCTTCCCCCACGAGCAAGCATCCAACAGAGCGCCCGAAAAACCATCCCAACATGGCCGGTCGTCGCAGCTCTTCTGCTCGCTCCCCTTGCCCCAAGCCGGGGGACTAGGGAGAGTGTTCAGTTTCTCATAGCCGTTTGATAAAGTTACAAACCCAAGGGCTTCTCCCACCGGCGTTCGTGGTACCCGTCCGAGCCGGAATAGCCACCTATGACGACGGAGAACAAGCGGAGAAATCCCCTAATCCGTCTCCAGAGGAACGAATATGCCTCATTCCGCATCTATTAAGGGGCGTCGGGTTTCCTATTCATCCATTCCTTCGTGGGCTCCTAGAGTTCTACGGCCTCCAGTTGCACAATTTTACCCCAGCCTCCGTACTACATATAGCAGGGTATGTCGCCCTTTGTGAGCTATTTCTAGGATGCGAAGCTCATTTCGGTTTGTGGAAGAAGTTGTTCTGCCTTGTCCCCCGCAACCAGGGAGAGTCCCTATGTCAAGTGGGTGGGGCCGAAGTATGGCGTATCGCGAGACCGGATACCTATCCGGCACTCCCAAGAAGGCACCAGAGAATTGGGCTTCAGAGTGGTTTTATATTGACGACGCTCCCCTTCCGGATCCAGTCCGGGCAGGACTCCCCAAGTTCAGTAATGCCCCGCCGAGGGCACGCCTAAGCTGGCGCCCCCGAGGCCCCCAAGAAGAGGATACCAGGGAAATACATTTCCTGATGAGCAGGATAAAGTTACTGGCCAAATCCGTACTGACGATAGTCGAGGTCATGGCTATATGCATAATGCGGGGAGTGCAACCGCTTCAATATCGGGGCAATCCCATGTGGTATTTCAACGGGACAGACGATGCCACCCGTTGTGGCCGTAAGGGTCCAGATTCCGCCACCGCTCTCGCAAGGATACTGTCTGACCTGTACAAACGAGAAGAGGAAGACTTCCTCCATATCAAACCGCGGGACGGATTCTCCATGTACAATCCCCCAAACTGGGTAAGTCATCATTTATTTTCTCGCTTCACTTATTGTGGCGTTCTTTGCTAAGGTTACCTGCCTTCATATTTACGACCGGGAACTGAGGAGGGCTGTAGAAGGAATCTGCAGCCCTTCCCCGCAGCCAGAGGACCCCAAAAGGGCCCTGGATCTAGGACTCGAAGAAGACCCGGATGCGGCCGTGGAGCTTCTCGACGGGATATTTTATTGGGCGAGCCATGACGGCGCCTCAGTGGCTATTACTGCTGATTATCCCGGACTGCTACCTTCGTCGCGTGTAAGCCAAGCCGAAGACTCGATCCTCTGAAGAGGATTCTCTCCTGGTGTCACGCCTTATCCCTGAAGCGTCGTGTTTTTGCAGAGGCGACGTTCGGAGCGTAGGCCGAGCCCCTAAGGTCTCGTCAGCCACAGGCGTGCGGGTTGGGTAGGCTCAAGAGGAAGGCGGTTAGGGCCGACACGCCTCTACAGAGGTTAGGAAACAACCTGTCATGTAATTATTGTTATTTGAAGTATAACAGCGCCCTTTACATCCTGGCAGGAAGAGGAGTATCTGGACTATATCCGGGGATCCTGCCAACCACGCCTCCACCAGTCGGGCTCCAGAACCGACTTCGAGAGAGGAGGCGGACGTAGGGCCGATGCCGCATAGTCCTCCGACAGAGGACGCAGACATGCTCTCTGCCACAAATTCCGAAGTAGAGAGCGCCATGAATCACCGGCGCCGACGGGCCGTGCTTCTCAACAACATCTTTTCTGAAGAGGCATTTAACGCTTTCAATTCGGGAGACGCATACATCCGAGCTGCTCAAGGCGGGCTCGCCCGGGCGACGGACCAGTATACCAAAGATATACAGGTAAGAAAGTTTGATAAGCATGTATAGCAGTAGCCCCTGAGACTTGAAACGGTTGGCACAACAGTTTTAAGTATCAATTTATGCGCAGGTTCTTGTAGATAAGAATGAGCAATTGTCTCGGGAGCTAGAGGAGTGCAAGACCCAACTGAGGGCCACGGTTGCCAAGCTAGAGGAATCCTAGAAGGCCTCATCTGGTAACATTTATCTCGATTGTACGAAAATGTACTAGTTAGCAACTGGCTGATAGTTGAACCGAATATTCTGCAGATAACCCCGGAGTAAATCCGGAGGGCGGGAGGGATGACGAGTCGCATCTCCAGAGGTAACTAAAGGCTGGCGAGCGCATTCTGACGCAAGTTAAGCAGGAGAAGAATATTCTCCAAGATGCCAATGTTCGGCTGGACGTGGAATTGAAAGACGTTCGTGCGCAGCTGGCGGACTCCATGAAGGAGAACGAAAGGCTTCGCCACGGCATTTATGGTAAGTGCCTGGACGAACTGTAGCATAGTTCAGCGAGGAAGTATATTGAAAGAGTTTTGCTTGTAGGAATGCTGACGGGTCGCCCTGAGGAGGAGATGCCCGCATCTGCAGGCGATTTACTGCAAGACCTCTCACAGCTACACGAGCGAGCTCGACAGGCGATGCGGGACGTAGCGCAGGCCTTATGGCCATCAAGCTTCCTGCCTAATGGCATGGGAGAGCTTGTGGACATGCTTCAAGGAGCATGGCGGCGCTTCCGACTGTGGAAGATGTCAGCCTGCTGGCAGGGTCAAGGGAAGCATGGGCTATGGTGAAGACGCGCTACACCAAGATGGACCCGAACCATATGGCCGAAGTCGGACCGGCAGGGCCAGATGGGCAAGAAATTCCCGTGAGTCTGGTATATGACCAGGTGGCGTTAGCCGCGAAGTATTCTCAACAGGATTGTAAGCTAGATAGCATGTTGGATGGTATAGAGGAGGAATATAGTCAGTCCAAGTGACTGTGTAATTCAATGGACATAAGTAGCCCCTAGCCGAATTAAAATCATTTGTCATGGCGGACCTTTTCGCTTCAGCCACCGGATCCTACAGTCCGGGGTGTGCCCGAATACCCGCTCGGTTATACAAAACCGGAGTATGCATGGAAACCAGGCGTAGGGGTCATAAGTGCTTGAACAGACAAGTACCCAACTAGTTATGTTATATTACATGGATAGTAAGAAACATCTTCCAGGGAGAATAGTTTCGTTAAGGGTTCCTTTCCCTAGGTAAGCATGCGACAAGGCACATGTCTGGACTGCGAACCATAGCGCAGGATACAAAACTTCTGGGGATTAATGTTATGATAAATGAAGACATCTTTTGTTCACCGACCGAATATTCTCTTAAGGAAACTAGCTTTCGGCTTCACCCAGTCTGAGGTACACATCCGGCTGAACCGGCAGTAACAATCGCAGAGGTGCTCCCCTTATGCCCTAGCCGAATTAATGGGAACGTAGGGCATAAACACAGGAGCCAGGCAACTCAGCTTGGCCACATCTTAAGTCATATCGATGCATATAATGGTGAAGAAAAGGCACACATGGAAAACGCATGTGTGATGGGCAAAAAGCCTTTTAGAGTAAGTTATGTTTAGCATCCGTATAGGAAGCCCCCAGGTATTGCTTACACACATAGTGCGGCCGGAATAATCCGGGAGTCCGCACTGTATTAAATACTTCGAGTGAAGAGAAAAAGATCGAGAAAGGAAAAGGGAGGGAGCATAATTAAAAAAAGGGGAGGTAAGGAGACAAACACCGAGTTCGGTGCTAGGCGTAGAATCTCCGTAGTCTGGCCGCGTTCCATGGGTTCGGCTCGAGTCTGTTATCGGACGCATTACGTAAGCAGTACACTCCTCTGGTGAGAGCTTTGTCAATGACGAAGGGACCTTCCCACTTGGGTTTGAGCTTGTCCTTCTTCTTCTCCGATAAGTGTAGAACGAGCTCGCCAATATTATAAGTTTTGGCCCGCACTTCTCTGCTTTGGTATCATCGAGCCTGTTGCTGATAGAATGCGGAACGGGCCTTAGCGACATCGCGCTCCTCCTCCAAGGCATCCAAGTTATCCTGCCGATCTAACTCAGCTTCCTTCTCTTCGTACATGCGTACGCGTGGCGAATCATGTAGTATGTCGCAAGTTAGTACTGCTTCCGCACCGTACACCATAAAAAATGGTGTATATCCGGTGGTGCGATTCGGCGTGGTCCGCAGCCCCTAGAGTATGGAGTCGAGCTCCTCGACCCAATGAGTATCCGACTCTGTCAAGGATCGCACTAGTCTAGGTTTGATGTCGCTCATGATGAGACCGTTTGTCCGTTCGACCTGGCCATTTGTTTGAGGATGGTACACGGATGCATAGTCGAGCTTAATGCCCATTTGCCACACCAAGATTTCACCTCATCGGCCGTGAAATTTGAGCCATTATCGATGATGATGCTGTGGGGGACATCGTATCGGTGTACGACCCCGGATATAAAGTCTATTACTGGTCCGGATTCGGCCGTTTTCACTGGTTTAGCTTCTATCCATTTGGTGAACTTATCTACCATGACCAATAAGTATTTTTTTCTTGTGGCTTCCCCCTTTAAGGGGTCCAACCATATCCAGCTCCCAGATCGCGAAGGGCCAAGTTATGGGGATTGTTTGGAGAGCGGTAGGGGGCATATGACTCTGATTGGCAAAGAGCTGGCAACCGGTGCAGTGTTGGACAAGGTCCTATGCGTCTTCTCGGGTCGTCGGCCAATAGAAACCTGTACGGAGGGCGTTGCTGACTAGTGCTCGAGCCGCGGCGTGGTGCCCGCCCAGTCCGGCATGGACTTCAGCCAAGAGCTGCCGCCCTTCCTCTTCGGAGATGCACCATTGGAGCACTCCGGTCGCACTTTTCTTATAGAGTTCCCCTTCATGGACTTTGTAAGCTTTAGAATGCCGGACGATGCAGCGTGCTTCATTTTGATCTTTGGGGAGCTCCTGCCTATTTAGGTAGGCCAAGAAAGGCTCAGTCCACGGGGCGATGACAGCCATTATTTTGTGGGATGACGATGTTATTTCGGTGGTAGAGCCTCCGATTATGTCTTATAGTTCAGAATCTGGGGATGTATTCAGATCCGTGCTGATATTGCCGGACTCCCCTTCCCATACCACGGATGGCTTGAAGAGCCTTTCCAGGAATATGTTAGTGGGACAGGGTAGCGTTTAGCGCCGATGCGGGCAAGGACATCTGCCGCTTGATTGTTTTCTCGAGCCACATGGTGAAATTCGAGCCCCTCGAATCGAGCTAACATTTTCAGGACGGCATTACGGTAGGCCGCCATTTTCCGATCCTTGGCATCAAAGTCTCCGTTGATTTGTGATATTGCCAGGTTTGAATCCCCGCGCACCACTAGGCGTTGAATTCCCATAGAGACTGCCATCCGAAGACCGTGCAATAGAGCCTCATATTCGGCTGCATTGTTGGAGTCTATGTATAATATTTGGAGGACGTATTGGACCGCGTCTCCGGTGGGAGACGTCAGGACTACACCTGCTCCCAATCTGGCTAGCATTTTAGAGTCGTCTAAGTGCATGATCCAGTTAGAGTACGCGTCGTACTCTTTAGGGAGTTCGGCTTCCGTCCATTCGGCGACGAAGTCAGCTAATACTTGCGACTTGATAGCCCGCTGAGGCTTGTATATTATGTCGAACGGGAGGAGTTCGATGGCCCATTTAGCGATCCGACCCGTGGCATCGCGGTTATTTATTATATCGTTTAGTGGTACTTAGGAGGCCACCGTAATCGAACACTCTTGAAAGTATTGTCGTAGCTTTCGGGATGCCATGAAGACCGCGTATGCTAGTGATAGTGTGGGTATCGGGACTTGCATGGGGTAAGGACCATGGATACATAATAAATCGGCTTCTGTAGAGGGAATTTGTATCCGTCAACCTCTCGTTCGATGACGAGTACTGTGCTTACAACTTGATGTGTTGCAGCTATGTACAGCAGCATAGGTTCGCCGATATTTGGCGCTGTTAGGACTGGATTATTGGCCAATAAGGTCTTTATTTCATCGAGTCCGGCCGCGGCTGCATCTATCCACACGAAGTGTTCGGTGCGCCGAAGAAGGCGGTAAAGAGGTAATGCCTTTTCTCCTAACCTGGAGATAAAGCGGCTCAAAGCAGCCACGCATCCAGCTAGTTCCTGGATGTGTTTGAGGTCTATTGGTATAGCCAACTGCGACAAAGCTCGGAGTTTTGCTGAATTAGCTTCAATTCCTCTATTGGAAACGATGAAGCCCAGCAGTTTTCTAGAGGGGACGCTGAAAACGCATTTCTCTGGATTCATCTTGATGTCGTATGTTCGAAGGTTGTCGAACGTAAGCCTCAAGTCATCTATTAGGGTTTCGACGTGTCTTGTTTTTATGAATACGTCATCCACGTATGCCTCCACTGTTTTGCTGATTTGCTTTTCCAGGCATGTTTGAATCATGCGTTGGTAGGTTGCGTCGGCATTCTTAAGCCCGAAAGGCACAGTGTTGAAGCAGAAAAGGCCATATGGCGTTATGAAAGCTATTGCAGCTTGGTCGGACTCTGCCATCTTTATATGATGGTATCCAGAGTAGGCGTTGAGGAAACACAGCGAGTCGTGTCCTGCTGTGGCATCGATGATTTGATCAATGTGAGGGAGGGGAAAGGGATCCTTGGAGCAAGCCTTGTTAAGGTCTTTGAAGTCGACGCACAGGCACCAGGATTTGTCCTTCTTTGGTACCATTACCAAGTTCGCCAGCCAATCCGGATGTTTGATATCTCTGATGAATCCGGCCTCAAGTAGCTTGGCTAGCTCCTCCCCCATGGCTTGCCGTTTGGGCTCTGAAAATCGCCTTAGGGTCTGTTTGACAGGTTTGTATCCCTTTAGTATGTTAAGGCTGTGTTCGGCCAATTCGCGCGGGATGCCCGGCATGTCCGATGGGTGCCAGGCGAAAATGTCCCAACTCTCACATAAGAAATCTCGCAGTGCAGCGTCCATAGCGGGGCTCAACTATGTCCCGATGGAAGCTTTCTTCGTGGGGTCCGTTGGGTGGACTTGGAATTTGACTATCTCATCTACGGGTTTAAATGAGGTGGACTTGGGTCGTTTGTCGAGTATCACGTCGTCCCTGTCCACGGTGGCGTGCAGCGTTGTTAATTCTTCTGCTGCTAGGGCTTCGGACAGTGCTTCCAAGGCTAGTGCTGCGGTTTTGTTTTCCGTGCAGAGTGTGACGTCCGGATCACTAGCTAGAGTGATGATTCCATTGGGTCCGAGCATTTTAAGCTTCATGTACCCGTAATGGGGTATAGCTTGAAAGTTTGCAAACGCGTCCCGCCCAAGAAGGGCGTGGTATCCTCTGCTGAAAGGAGCCACTTGGAATGTGATTTCTTCGGACCTGTAATTCACTTGGGTGCCGAATACCACATCGAGTGTGATTTGTCCCGCACACCGTGCCTCCCGACTGGGGATAATTCCCCTGAAGGTTGTGCCACTTTGTTCAATGCGGCTTTTATCAATTTCCATCTTCTTGAGTGTTTCTTCGTAGATCAGGTTTAATCCGCTTCCGCCGTCCATGAGTACTTTAGTTAGTCGAAAGCCGTCCACTATTGGGCTAAGGACCAAAGCGGCTGGTGCCCGGATGATTTGGAATTGGGGTTCGTCACTGGCATTGAAAGTTATAGCACTGTTGTTCCACGGATTTATTTTTGCCACATGGCAGATTTCAGTAGGGCTTCGATGAGCTTGCTTGCGCCTATTGTTTGAGGCAAAGGTCTCGAAGACTGTTAGTACCGTATTGTGTTCCTTGGTGGTATGTTGTTTTGCTTTATGGCTCTCGAGGAGATCCTCGCCACTTTTAGCTACCTGCCGGAGTATCCAACATGCCCTAAGGCTATGGGTTGGTGTTGCATCCGGCGTACTATGAAGCTTACATGGCCCATTGAGCCATTCTTCCAATACAGTTCCACGCCCTGGGGCGGGCTTTGGTTTCTTGGGAATTGAATTGGTCGACTTATGAGAGTTCGGCCGTTTAGTTTGGACAAAGGTTCTGGTGAGGGCCGTACTATCCCAAAATTTGGTTTGGGTCTTCCAGGCGCTTTCCATCGCACAGTAGTTCTGTACTATGGTTGCCAAGTCCGCAAAGTGTACTATGTCACGGCGACTTATAGCATTAAGGAGTCCTTTGTTCGTGCAGTTTTTGCAGAAAACCGAGACTACGTCCTCCTTGTGGAAGTCCTCGACCTTGTTAAGCGCAAGGAGGAATCTGGCCCAGGGGCTCTTGCCTGATGCGGGAGAGACGGTTTAAGTCCGAGCGAGTGTCGTTGGCTGAATCCGGATTTTGGTCCGATCTGACACCCGGGGGCACGGAAGGTTCCGAGCCCGACAGTTCGGGGGCCGGAGTATCACCCACTCTCTTCGGCCCAATGCCCGATTCTAAGTCCGGGGCTCGGGTCATGTCTTCGTTTGAGTAGGTGTTCGGCTTACTGAGTTCGGTGATCCGGACATAATTCGTCCTCAGAGTTGAGGGGCGACCCGTGTGTGGTTCCTCCACTACCGCTATCTCATGGGTGGCCGGCGGGGATCTAATGTCCCTCTGGTCGGGTTTAAGCCCAATCCGGTCATAGTCCGTAGCGACTCCCAAAGCGACGATGCGATCCAAGAGCTCATTAAGAGAGGTGAGCTCTATCGGATCCATCTGTTCGGCAAGCTCCGAATCGATGCGAAGGTTATGTGTGATGACCCGAGAGGCCATCGTTGGCGTGACAGCAAATGGGGTGGACATAATGAAGCCGCCAAGTCGGAGAATCTGGCCTACAGCCAGCGCTCCTCCAGAGATGATGTCATCCTTGACAACGAGACGAGCCATCAAGCCTTGCAACAACGACACAGAGGAACTCTCAATGAAAGCACCAATGTCGGTGTCAAAACCGGCAGATCTCGGGTAGGGGGTCCCGATCTGTGCGTCTTAGGCTGATGGTAACAGGAAGCAAGGGACACAATGTTTACCCAGGTTCAGGCCCTCTCGATGGAGGTAAAACCCTACTTCCTGCTTGATTAATATCGAAGATATGAGTAGTACAAGAGTAGATCTACCACGAGATCGTAGAGGCTAAACCCTAAGAGCTAGCCTATGATGGTATGATTGTAATTGTGATCGGCCTTCTAAGGACCATCCTCTCCGGTTTATATAGACACTCCGGTTTATATAGACACCGGAGAGAGCTAGGGTTTACATGGAGTCGGTTACAAGGAAGGAAATATAATATCTGGATCGCCAAGCTTGTCTTCCACGCAAAGGAGAGTCCCATCCGGACACGGGTCGGAGTCTTGAGTCTTGTATCTTCACGCTTCAATAGTCTGGACGATGTATATGGTTCGGCTGTCCGGATACCCCCTAATCCAGGACTCCCTCAGTCATGACTTTATTTGATGATAATCCCACTATTTTGGAAGAGTGTCAACTTTGCATGCATGTGGATCATGAAGAGAAAAATTTATCTGATAGCTATATTGTTGAATTTGAAATGATCCTACATGTAATTATTATGAGATAGGAAAATATGGTTGTAGAAATTTTCATGTTACTAAATTACTTCTCGTTATGTTGAGATTGCTATTATTTATTTCTTCTTCCTTGCATATGCTAAATATTTCTTGTCTTGATAATTTAATTGCCTACAAAATGCCTATGCATAGGAAGCATGTTAGACTTAAATATGTTGGTCACATGCTTTATGATGCTCTCTTTGTGCTTCAATTCTTGTCTTCTATGTGAGCATCATTGAAATCTCAAGCCTATCTTAATGGCTATAAACAAAGAGCTTGTTGGGAGGCAATCCAATGAATAAAATTTATTTTTACCTTTTTATTTCTATTGTTGAGAGTTTGCATAATTATGCCTCTGTTATGATTGTGTTTTTAATGTTTTAATTAGTGTTTGTGCCAAGCAAAGCCTTTGGGATCAGGTTGGGTGATAGTTGCTTTGATCTTGTTGGAAAACCGAAACTTTCGCGCACAGTAAAATAATTTTCATAAATCACATAAACATGATTTTGCTTTGAATTTTTTACACAAGATTTATATACAAATTGCCCACGTTGTCCTAAGTTTTCAGAATTTTTGGAGTTACAGAAGTATAAGGTGTTTCCTGATTACTACAGATTGTTCTGTTTTTGAGAGATTCTGTTTTCTTTGCGTTGTGTGCTTATTTAGATGAATCTATGGTTTGTATTGGAGGGTATAAGCTATAGTAAAGTTGGAATGCAGTAGATATAATGCAAAAATAAAATATGAATGGGTTTGCAATAGTACTTAGAGTAGTGATTTGCTTTGTTATAGTAATGAATCTCAAGAAGGTTTTGTTGAGTTTTGTGTGATTGAAGTTTTCATGTTTTGGGTGAGATCACGATGGATGAGGAATAAGGAGTAAGAAGAGCCTAAGTTTGGGGATGCCCATGGCATCCCAATATATTATCTCAAACAGAAGCAAGCAACTAAGCTTAGGGATGCCCGAGTGGCATCCCCTCTTTCTTCTAACAACCATCGGTATTTTACTTGGAGCTATATTTTTATTCGTCACATATCATGAGTTTTGCTTGGAGCGTCTTGTATTTTATGAGTCTTTGATTTTATTTTCTTTTTATTCTGTGACATCTATCCTTGATGTACACACCTATTTGAGGGAGCCAAAATTATGCTACGACTTGTTAGAATTGCTCTCTATGCTTCACTTAAATCTTTATGAGCTATGGAATTGCTCTAGTGCTTCACATATATCTTTTTGAGCATGGGGTGTTTTATTATTTTTGAAGAAATGATCTCGTGCTTCACTTAGATTTATTCGAGAGTTAGTAAATTTTAAAGAAATTCTATCATGCTTCATGCTACCTCTTGAGCACTGTGTTGGTTCTCCCTTGAAGAGGAAAGGGTGATGCAGCAAAGTAGCATAAGTATTTCTCTCAGTTTTTGAGAACCTATGTATCAATCCAGTAGGAGGCTCCGCGCAAGTCCCTCGTACCTACACAAACAAACAAGAACCTCGCAACCAACACGATAAAGGGGTTGTCAATCCCTTCACGGCCACTTGCGAAAGTGAGATCTGATAGAGATAATAAGATAAGATAAATATTTTTGGTATTATTATGATATAGATTGAAAAGTAAAGATTGCAAAATAAAGTAGATTGGAAACTTATATGATGGAAAATAGACCTGGGGGCCGTAGGTTTCACTAGTGGATTCTCTCAAGATAGCATAAGTATTACGGTGGGTGAACAAATTACTGTCGAGCAATTAATAGAAAAGTGCATAGTTATGAGAATATCTAGGCATGATAATGTATATAGGCATCACGTCCGCGACAAGTAGATCGAAACGATTCTGCATCTACTACTATTACTCCACACATCGATCGCTATCCAGCATGCATCTAGAGTATTAAGTTCATAAGAACAGAGTAACGCATTAGGCAAGATGACATGATGTAGAGGGATAAACTCAAGCAATATGATATAAACCCCATCTTTTTATCCTCGATGGCAACAATACAATACGTGCCTTGTTGCCCCTGCTGTCACTGGGAAAGGACACTGCAAGATTGAACCCAAAGCTAAGCACTTCTCCCATTGCAAGAAAGATCAATCTAGTAGGCCAAACCAAACTGATAATTTGAAGAGACTTGCAAAGATAACCAATCATACATAAAAGAATTCAGAGGAGATTCAAATATTTCTCATAGACAAACTTGATCATAAACCCACAATTCATCGGATCTCGACAAATACACCGTAAAAAGAGTTACATCTAATAGATCTCCAAGAAGATCGAGGAGAACATTGTATTGAGATTCAAAGAGAGAGAAGAAGCCATCTAGCTAATAACTATGGACCCGAAGGTCTGTGATAAACTACTCACAACTCATGAGAGAGGCCTAGGCGATGATGTAGAAGCCCTCCATGATCGATTCCCCCTCCAGCGGAGCGCGGGAAAAAGCTCCAAGATGGGATCTCACGGGTACAGAAGGTTACACCGGTGGAAATAGGGTTTCGTGGTGCTCCTGGATGTTTTCAGGGTATGCAAGTATATGTAGGTGAAGGAAGTCGGTCAGGGGAGCCACGAGGGGCCCACAAGGGTGGGGGGTGTGCCAACCACCCTAGGGCATGCCCTGCAACCTCGTGGCGGCCTCGGTTGCTTCTTGACATCCACTCCAAGTCTCCTGGATTGCACTTGTTCCAAAAAGATCTCTCCCGAAGGTTTCATTCCGTTTGGACTCCGTTTGATATTCCTTTTCTTCGGTACACCGAAATAGGCAAAAAAAAACAGCAATTCGGGTTGGGCCTCCGGTTAGTAGGTTAGTCCCAAAAATGATATAAAAGTGTATAGTAAAGCCCATAAACATCCAAAACGGGTAATATAATAGCATGGAACAATCAAAAATTATAGATACATTGGAGACGTATCACTTCACTTAAATTATGTTGAGAGAAGAAATCTGTATGCTCATGTTCTTCACTTAGATTTGTGTGAGCTATCAATAGCAATAAATGAAATTAGTCCCAAAGTGATAGATATTCAAGGGGGATATAATAAAAACTTTCATGAAGATCATTGGACAAAATAAACTTGATTCTTTGTAATAGTTTTGCGATATGATGATATAATATGTGAGCCATGTTAATGAGTAATTATGTTTTAGTAAGAATATTGGTGTTAAGGTTTGTGATTCCCTATTGAAGCACGAAAGTCAATAATTATGCAATGAAATTACATCCTACTTGTGCTGCATTATTTGGTGTTAGTTATGCTTAATGCTCACTTATGAGATTTTTCGTTCCTTGGTTGGATGCTTCTCAATCTTTTGCTAGCCTTCACTTGCACTAAGTATGATCACTACTTGTGCATCCAAATCCTTAAACCCAGTTTTGCCATATGAGTCAACTATACCTACCTATATGCGGTATTCTTTTGCCGTTCTAAGCAAATTTTTATGTGCCCTCTCTAAATTTCAAAATAAATTTCTCTTTTGTGTGCTCGTACCGCTCATGAAACAGTAGGGGATGGCTGATATTTTTCCATGCTAGATGTGTTATTCTCAAGATGAGTGTTTATTCACTTGTCATTGCACGAGAGTACAACAACGGTATTAGGGATGCCCAGTCCCGAAATGAAAAATGAATTTACTTTATGTTGTCAAATAATAAATTCCTTGGAAAGTGTTGGTATGGACAACACCCGTGGATTCGGTTAGCCATTGAATGTGAAAGTATGGTGGAAAAAGGAATAAACTTTATTTTCTGTTTGGGACCCGCCTATGATATATCTAGCATGTAAAGTATTGGGAACTACTCGATCGTTTTCGTTGACAGGAAAAGCATGCCACCCAAAATGTTTTATCTCTATCTTCTTCGTTTTGAACTCTGGCACCTCTACAAATCCCTACTTCCCTCTGCGAAGGGTCTTTCTTTTACTTTATGAATTTTTTATTTTTATTTGAGTCTCCATCTTCCCTTATAAAGCACCAATTAAGGGGCACTATGATCATACTTGAGCATTGGGTGTAGCGAATATGGGAGTGTGTTTCATGAATGGATCAATGATTGAGCATAATGGGCTAGGGATAACTTTATTTAGTGTTGATATTTTGAAAGACATGGTTGCTTGTTGATATGTTTGAGTATTGAAATCTTCATGTCAAAACTAGACTATTGTTTTGAATCATATAAAAGTTCAAATGTCCATGCTACAAAGAAAAGAATGTGTGATGAACATGTTAGGGAGCATTCCACATCAAAAAATCTGTTTTTATCATTTACCTACTCAAGGACGAGCAAGAATTAAGCTTGGAGATGTTGATACGTCTCCAATGTATCTATAATTTTTGATTGTTCCATGATGTTATATTATCATTCTTGGATGTTTTACAATCATTTTATAGCAGCTTTATATTAGTTTTTGGGACTAACCTATTGACATAGTGCCCAGTGCCAGTTGTTGTTTTTTGCTTGTTTGTGCCCACCTCGGCTGCCTCCCACACCACCTCTTTGGGATAAGAAAGTACCCGTGGGGGGCTCCAAGGGGAGCACTACCCACCAGGGCACGCCTGGGGGCCCAGGCGCGTCCAGGTTGGTTGTGCCCACCTCGGCCGCCTCATGCACCACCTCTTTGCTCTATAAATACCACCACAGGAATCAGGCACTTTGCCGTCCGCCATGGCTGACGACAAAGGCATGTCTGGCGGACAACAAAGGCCTTTGCCATCAGCCAGCTGACGGCAATAGGTCTGGCTGAATAAGCTATGGCAAAGGCCTCTTTGTCGTCCGCTGGACGACGGCAGAGATGCAAAGGCCTTTGTCGTCTGCTCGTCCTCGAGTAGGTAAATGATAAAAACAGAATTTTTGATGTGGAATGCTACCTAGCATAATTCTCAATGTAACTTTCTTTGTTGTGGCATGAACGTTCAGATCCAAATGATTCAAGATAAAAGTTCATATTGACATAAGAGTAATAATACTTCAAGCATACTAACAAAGTAATCATGTATTCTCAAAATAACATGGCCAAAGAAAGCTATCCCTACAAAATTATATAGTCTGGCTATGCTCTATCTTCATCACAAAAAATATTTAAATCATGCACAACCCCGGTTTTAGCCAAGCAATTGTTTCATACTTTAGTATTCTCAAACTTTTTCAATCTTCACGCAATACATGAGCGTGAGCCGCGGACATAGCACTATATGTGGAATAGAATGGTGGTTGTGGAGAAGACAAAAAAGGAGAAGATAGTCTCACATCAACTAGGCATATCAACGGGCTATGGAGATGCCCATTAATAGATATCAATGTGAGTGAGTAGGGATTGCCATGCAACGGATGCACTAGAGCTATAAGTGTATGAAAGCTCAAAAAGAAACTAAGTGGGTGTGCATCCAACTTGCTTGCTCACGAACACCTAGGGCAATTTTGAGGAAGCCCATCATTGGAAAATACAAGCCAAGTTCTATAATGAAAAATTCCCACTAGTATATGAAAGTGACAACATAGGAGACTCTCTATCATGAAGATCATGGTGCTACTTTGAAGGACAAGTGTGGAAAAAGGATAGTAACATTGTCCCTTCTCTCATTTTCTCTCATTTTTTTGGTGGGCTTCTTTGGCCTCTTTTTTATTTGGGCTTCTTTGGCCTCTTTTATTTTTCATAAAGTCCGGAGTCTCATCCCGACTTGTGGGGAAATCATAGTATCCATCATCCTTTCCTCACTTGGGACAATGCTCTAATAAAGATCATCACACTTTTATTTACTTACAACTCAAGAATTACAACTCAATACTTAGAACAAAATGTGACTCTATGTGGATGCCTCCGATGGTGTACCGGGATATGCAATGAATCAAGAGTGACATGTATGAAAGAATTATGAATGGTGGCCTTGCCATAAATACGATGTCAACTACATGATCATGCAAAAGCAATATGACAATGATGGAGCGTGTCATAATAAACGGAACGGTGGAAAGTTGCATGGCAATATATCTCAGAATGGCTATGTAAATGCCATAGTAGGTGGGTATGGTGTCTGTTTTGAGGAAGGTATATGGTGGGTGTATGGTACCGGCGAAGGTTGCGCGACACAAGAGAGGCTAGCAATGGTGGAACGGTGAGAGTGCGTATAATCCATGGACTCAACATTAGTCATAAAGAACTCATATACTTATTGCAAAAATCTACAAGTAATCAAAACAAAGTACTACACGCATGCTCCTAGGGGAATGGTTGGTAGGAGTTAACAATCGCGTGATCCCGACCTCCACACATAAGGAAGACAATTAATAAATAAATCATGCTCCAACTTCATCACATAACGGTTCACCATACGTGCATGCTACGGGAATCACGAACTTTAACACAAGTATTCCTCAAATTCACAATTACCCAACTAGCATGACTCTAATATTACCATCCTCATATCTCAAAACAATCATCAAGCATCAAACTTCTCCTAGTATTCAATGCACTTTCTATGATAGTTTTTATTATACCCAACTTGGATGCCCATCATTCTAGGACCAATTTTATAACCATAGCAAATACCATGCTGTTCTAAAAGACTCTCAAAATAATATAAGTGAAGCATGAGAGATCAATAATTTCTACAAAATAAAACCACCGTCGTGCTCTAAAAGATATAAGTGAAGCACTAGAGCAAAATTGTCTAGCTCAAAAGATATAAGTGAAGCACATAGAGTATTCTAATAAATTTCAAATCATGTGTGTCTCTCCCAAAAGGTGTGTACAGCAAGGATGATTGTGGTAAACTAAAAAGCAAAGACTCATATCATACAAGACACTCCAAGCAAAACACATATCATGTGGTGAATAAGAATATAGCTCCAAGTAAAGTTACCGATAAACGAAGACGAAAGAGGGGATGCCTTCCAGGGCATCCCCAAGCTTAGGCTTTTGGTTGTCCTTGAATTATCTTGGGGTGCCATGGGCATCCCCAAGCTTAGGCTCTTGCCACTCCTTATTCCATAGTCCATCAAATCATTACCCAAACCTTGAGAACTTCACAACACAAAACTCAACAGGACATCTCATGAGCTCCATTAGTGCAAGAAAGAAAAACCACCACTTAAGGTACTGTAATGAACTTGTTATTTATTTATATTGGTGTTAAACCTACTATATTCCACCTTCTCTATGGTACTAGCCATAGATTCATCAAAATAAGCAAACAACACACGAAAAACAGAATTTGTCAAAAACAGAAAAGTCTGTAGCAATCTGTAACTTTCAAATACTTCTGGAACTCTAAAACTCCTACCAAAATAGTAAGTCCTAGGAAATTTGTTTATTGATCTACTGCAAAAAGAATCAACTAAAAATCACGTTTCTGTGATTTAATAAAATTCTTCTCGTGCGCACAAAAGTTTCTGTTTTTCAGCAAGATCAAATTAACTATCACCCAAGATGATCCTATAGGTTCTACTTGGCACAAACACTAATTAAAACATAAAACCACATCTAAACAGAAGCTAGATGAATTATTTATTACTAAACAGGAGCAAAAAGCAAGGAACAAAAATAAAATTGGGTTGCCTCCCAACAAGTGCTATCGTTTAACGCCCCTAGCTAGGCATTAAGATTTCAATGATGCTCACATGAAAGACAAGAATTGAAGCACAAAGAGAGCATCATGAAACACGTGACAAACACATCTAAGTCTAACATAATTCCTATGCATAGGAATCCTATAGGAAAACAAATTGTCATAACAAGCAAAAACTAGCATATGCAAGGAAGCGAAAAGAAACAATAGCAATCTCAACATAACAAGAGGTAATTTAGTAACATGAAAATTTCAACAATCATATTTTCCTTTCTCATAATAATTACATGTGGGATCATAAGCAAATTCAACAAAATAATTATCACATAAACTATTTCCAACACGATCCACATGCATGCAAAGTTGACACTCTTCCAAAATAGTGGGATTAACATTAACTAAAGTCATGACCTCTCCAAACCCACTTTTATCAAAAATTCCATAAGATTGAACATTCTCCAAATATATGGGATCTAAATTTGACACTCTTCCAAACCCACTTTCAATATTATTGCAAACATTATTATCAATCTCATATTCATCATGGGGCTTAAATAAATTTTCAAAAGCATACGAAGAACCACCCCAATCATGATCATTGCAACAAGTAGAGGACATAGCAAAACTAGCATCCCCAAGCTTTGGGTTTTGCATATTATTAGCACAATTTACATCAATAGAATTTATAATAAAATCATTGCAATCATGCTTTTTATTCAAAGATGTATCGTGAATTGCTTCATAAAGTACTTCATCACAATTTTCCGATTCACGAATTTCAAGCAAAACCTCATAAAGATAATCTAGTGCACTCAACTCACTAGCAATAGGTTCATCATAATTGGATCTCTTAAAGAGATTAGCAAGTGGATGAAGATCCATAAACTTTTAGCAAGCGAAGATGCAAGCAAAAAGAAGGCACATGGTAACACAAGATCAGATGGAAGAAGGGCGAATAAAACGGCAAGGGTGAAGTGGGGGAGAGGAAAACGAGAGGCAAATGGCAAATATTGTAATGCGAGGGAGAAGAGTTGTGATGGGTACTTGGTATGTCTTGACTTGAGCGAAGACCTCCCCGGCAACGGCGCCAGAACTACTTCTTGCTACCTCTTGAGCACTGCGTTGGTTTTCCCTTGAAGAGGAAAGGGTGATGCAGCAAATTAGCGTAAGTATTTCCCTCAGTTTTTGAGAACCAAGGTGTCAATCTAGTAGGAGGCTCCACGCAAGTCCCTCGCACCTACACAAACAAACAAGAACCTCGCAACCAACGCGATAAAGGGGTTGTCAATCCCTTCACGACCACTTGCGAAAGTGAGATCTGATAGAGATAATAAGATAAGATAAATATTTTTGGTATTTTTATGATATAGATTGAAAAGTAAAGATTGCAAAATAAAGTAGATTGGAAACTTATATGACGGAAAATAGACCCGGGGGCCATAGATTTCACTAGTGGCTTCTCTCAAGATACCATAAGTATTACGGTGGGTGAATAAATTACTATCGAGCAATTGATAGGAAAGTGCATAGTTATGAGAATATCTAGGCATGATCATGTATATAGGCATCACGTCCACGACAAGTAGATCGAAACGATTTTGCATCTACTACTATTACTCCACACATCGACCGCTATCCAGCATGCATCTAGAGTATTAAGTTCATAAGAACAGAGTAACGCATTAGGCAAGATGACATGATCTAGAGGGATAAACTCAAGCAAAATGATATAAACCCCATCTTTTTATCCTCGATGGAAACAATACAATATGTGCCTTGCTGCCCCTGCTGTCACTAGGAAAGGACACCGCAAGATTGAACCCAAAGCTAAGCACTTCTCCCATTGCAAGGAAGATCAATCTAGTAGGCCAAACCAAACTGATAATTCGAAGAGAGTTGCAAAGATAACCAATCATACATAAAAGAATTCAAAGGAGATTCAAATATTTCTCATAGATAAACTTGATCATAAACCCACAATTCATCGGATCTCGAAAACACACCGCAAAAAGAGTTACATCGAATAGATCTCTAAGAAGATCAAGGAGAACATTGTATTGAGATTCAAAGAGAGAGAAGAAGCCATCTAGCTAATAACTATGGACCCGAAGGTCTATGGCAAACTACTCACAACTCATCGAAGAGGCCTTGGCGATGATGTAGAAGCCCTCCATGATCGATTCCCCCTCCGGCGGAGCACCGGAAAAGGCTCCAAGATGGGATCTCACGGGTACAGAAGGTTGCGGCGGTGGAAATAGGGTTTCGTGGTGCTCCTGGATGTTTTCAGGGTATGCAAGTATATATAAGGGAAGGAAGTCGGTCAGGGGAGCCACGAGGGGCCCACGAGGGTGGGGGCGCGCCTACCCCCCCTAGGGCGCGCCCTGCACCCTCATGGCGGCCTCGGCTGCTTCTTGACATCAACTCCAAGTCTCCTGGATTGCGCTTGTTCCAAAAAGATCTCTCTGGAAGGTTTCATTCCGTTTGGACTCCGTTTGGTATTCCTTTTCTTCGAAACATCGAAATAGGCAACTAAACATCAATTCGGGTTGGGCCTCCAGTTAGTAGGTTAGTCCCAAAAATGATATAAAAGTGTATAGTAAATCCCATAGACATCCAAAACGGGTAATATAATAGCATGGAACAATCAAAAATTATAGATATGTTGGAGACGTATCACTTCACTTAAATTATGTTGAGAGAAGAAATTTTTATGCTCATGTTCTTCATTTAGATTTGTTTGAGCTATCAATGAAAACAAATGAAATTAGTCCCAAAGTGATAGATATTCAAGGGGGATATAATAAAAACTTTCATGAAGATCATTGGACAAAATAAACTTGATTCTTTGTAATAGTTTTGCGATATGATGATATAATATGTGAGCCATGTTAATGAGTAATTATGTTCTAGTAAGAATATTGGTGTTAAGGTTTGTGATTCCCTAAGCAAGCACGAAAGTCAATAATTATGCAATGAAATTACCTCCTACTTGTGCTGCATTATTCGGTGTTAGTTATGCTTAATGCTCACTTATGAGATTTTTCATTTCTTGGTTGGATGCTTCTCAATCTTTTGCTAGCCTTCACTTGCACTAAGTATGATCACTACTTGTGCATCCAAATCCTTAAACCCAGTTTTGCCATATGAGTCCTATACCTACCTATATGCGATATTCTTTTGCCATTCTAAGCAAATTTTTATGTGCCCTCTCTAAATTTCAAAATAAATTTCTCTTTTGTGTGCTCGTACCGCTCATGAAACGGTAGGGGGTGGCTGATATTTTTCCATGCTAAATGTGTTATTATCAAGATGAGTGTTTATTCACTTGTCATTGCACGAGAGTACAACAACGGTATTAGGGATGCCCAGTCCCGAAATGAAAAATGAATTTACTTTATGTTGCCAAATAATAAATTCCTTGGAAAGTGTTGGTATGGACAACACCCGTGGATTCGGTTAGCAATTGAATGTGAAAGTATGGTGGAAAAAGGAATAAACTTTATTTTCTGTTTGGGAACCGCCTATGATATATCTAGCATGGAAAGTATTGGGAACTACTCGATCGTTTTCGTTGACAGGAAAAGCATGCCACCCAAAATGTTTTATCTCTATCTTCTTCGTTTTGAACTCTGGCACCTCTACAAATCCCTACTTCCCTCTGCGAAGGGTCTTTCTTTTACTTTATGCAAATTTTTATTTTTATTTGAGTCTCCATCTTCCCTTATAAAGCACCAACTAAGGGGCACTATGGTCATACTTGAGCATTGGTTGTAGCTAATATGGGAGTGTGTTTCATGAATGGATCAATGATTGAGCATAATGGGCTAGGGATAACTTGCTTTAGTGTTGATATTTTGAAAGACATGGTTGCTTGTTGATATGTTTGAGTATTGAAATCTTCATGTCAAAACTAGACTATTGTTTTGAATCATATGAAATTTCAAATGTCCATGCTACAAAGAAAAGAATGTGTGATGAACATGTTAGGCAGCATTCCACATCAAAAAATCTGTTTTTATCATTTACCTACTCAAGGACGAGCATGAATTAAGCTTGGGGATGCTGATACGTCTCCAACGTATCTATAATTTTTGATTGTTCCATGCTGTTATACTATCATTTTTGGATGTTTTACAATCATTTTATAGCAGCTTTATGTCATTTTTTGGGACTAACCTATTGACATAGTGCCCAGTGCCAGTTGCTATTTTTTGCTTGATTTTTTACTTTGCAGGAAATCAATACCAAACGCAGCAAAACTTTTTGGTGATTTTTTCTGGACCAGAAGACACACTATGGGCTAAGAAAGTACCTGAGGGGGCTTCGAGGGGAGAACTACCTACCAGGGCACGCCTGGGGGCCCAGGCGCCTCTATGTGGGTTGTTCCCACCTCGGCCGCCTCCCGCACCGCCTCTTTGCTCTATAAATACCACCACAGGAATCAGGCACTTTGCTGTCCGCCATGGCTGACGGCAAAGGCATGTTTGGCAGACTGCACAGGCCTTTGCCGTCATCCAGCTGACGGCAACAGGTCTGGCTGAATAAGCTACAGCAAAGGCCTCTTTGTCGTCCTCTGGCCGACGGTAAAGATGCAAAGGCCTTTGTCGTCTGCTGGCAGATGGCAAAGAGCTTGGACGGCACACGTGGCACCTTAGCTCTGTTAAGGGGTTAATTGCGTGCTTTGCCGTCAGCTGGCACATAGCAAACATCTTTGCATCTTTGTCGTCTTCCAGCGGACGACAAAGCTGCCAAATAGGCCAGCCCGGTGCACCCCAGGTTGCACAGGTGGCTACCACATGGCAGCTTTGCCGTCTGCTGGCAGAGGGCAAAGCTGTTTGCCGTCTGCCAGCGGACGGCAAAGATCCTGTATAGCCCCTGTTTTTCCTGTTTTTTCTTAAATTCATTTAATTTCATAGAATTTCACAGATATATAATTTTATCAGAAACTATTAAATGAATGAGCATCCATGAGCAAGCACAAAAACACATAATTTCAATTCGTGAGCATCCATGAGCATGCACATAATTTCAATTCATGAGCACACATATAAAGAAAGTTCAACACTATCATACTTAAAAGGTTTACACTAAAAAGGTTAAACTAAAGATCTTCACTCCTCCTTCTTCCTCTTCTCCTTCATCATCTTGATGCGCTTAGAGCAGCGAGGCAGTGGGATGTACTCCTCTACCACAATTGGCATGGTCCTGTAGTCCCCCAGCTATGGGATCGTCGGCGCCACCACCATCGTGTGGTCATTGTCAGGCACCACCACCATCGCGAGGCCATCTTCAGGCACCATCGTTGCTAGGTCATCGTCAAGCACCACGCCACCACCATCACGAGGCCATCGTCAGCCACCACCATCGCATGGCCATCGTCAGCCACCACCATCATGAGGTCATCCCCACTCTGCTCCTCTTCTTCCCCCACTCTGTTCCTCCTCATCCTCGATGCTGCTTTTGCTGTAGCCAGAGTCGCTATTGTTGCTCCCATTGCCTGCAACAAAGTTTTTTTAACAATCTGTGTGAGACAAAGCCAAATGGAGAGGAAGAAGAGGCGTACTGGCATCATCGTCGTCCTGGTAGAGCATGCGGCATATAGTCATGTTGAACACCTTCACGGTGAGCATGGCGTTGCCGTCGTACCTGAAGACAAGGAAGTACCCATGTCGCAGGTCATAGGCACGAAAGAACTGCTCCCAGCCACGACATAGGTACATCTTGTTGTGCCTGATCACCACCTCCACGTCCCACAGCCTGCGAAGCTCGCTGTCGGCCTGTCGCAGCTTCACATTCTTTGGCCGATGGCCTTCCAGCATCTTCATCAGAGTGTCAGGCAGCCTCTGCAGTGTGGGTCAAGTAGTGATGTAGCAAATAGCAGAGTTATGATAAAGAGATGGGTGAAGGGGCCTGCCTCCTAGAGGAATTCTCAAGTATGATCATGAAGAACTCAAAACCTTCCAAGTCGTACTCCGATGTGGCAGAGCACAGTCTGTGGTGGCGGCCTCCCCCCATCTCTGATCAGTAGCAGAAGGGACCGATTACTACCCTTACAACATTATCATACAACATTACAGCAGCAGAAGTTTTGAGCAGAAGATAATCAACTACACTTAATTAATTTTGTAGGTTAGTTGGCAATAGTTGGAACAGAGCCAAGTTTTTAGACATGAAAGAAAACTGAGAAAAAAAAGCAATGCACTTGTGCTCAACAACATCAACAACACTTAATTAATTTGGTAGGTTAGTTGGCAATGGCAATTGGCACCCTTCAAAACTAGGGATTTCTTTAGACATGAAAGAAAACTGCAAATGTTGAAAAACAGAGGATAGTAATCTAAAAAACAGAGCATATTTTAATTTTAGGTGGCTCTAGGTTGACATACTAGAGCTGAGAACAAGATTTACTAGTAGCATGTTATTCCATATATTCTTGCTCATCAAATGTAAGAGAATATATATCCTCACAATCTTTAGCTTCTAGATATGTTAAGATTGATAGGCACAAAAATAAATCTCAAGGGAGCAATCTGTATAGTGGTATATGCTCAAATATACCCTTAGACCCATTATTGTGTGCCTCAATCTTCCATGTATATGCTCAAATATACCCTTAGACTTGTTATTTTTACACAAATGCCATGCCTATATGGTTCAACTTCTAAATCAGCCATAAACCCCCGCGGAACTACTGACATTGCACTACACGGAAATTTACTAGGTGACATGGCAAAAAATTCAGGAACATAGCAGATTTGACGTTGTGGTCCATGGCAATTTCTACACGAACTGTTCTAAATCAAGTGTGTTATCCTCATTTTATTCAAAGTGTAGCAGTGTTTACCTACAACATGGCAATTTTCAGTGAATAACTAGCCGATGAGTTTGAATACGATGACGACGGAGTATAAAACTACCAAGGGTGATGGTTGGCAACGCAACACAGAAGTACATGTTCCACCACTATCTCCTATCTGCAAACCCAAAACAATTCACGCCTTATAACTTTCCAACACTTGTCCTTGACAAGCTTATAAAATTCATGAAAACCACAACCAAGGAAACTAACATGGTGGCCAGCCAGTTAGCTAACAAAACCAACGCAATCGACATTGGCACCATCGGTCCTGCGGCCGCGGCATCAACAACAGCCTCTTTCTATACTTCTTGGGCTATTGATTCTACCAATCATGTCAATTTTTCAAACGAATTGCTAACTGATGAGCTCGAACAGGATGACGACGGAGTATGAAACAGCCAGGGATGATGACTGACAACACTTGACAGAACCACATGTCGAACCACTGAACTGAATCAAACCTAGAGAGAGGGTAAACAAGCAGGTGAGAGCAAAGGAAAGAAAGAAACCTTGCACGTTCTTGCCGAGGCCCTTGCCGGACTTGGATCCCATCTTTTGCAGTAGCCTGAAGCCGACGTTGGTGGCGGCGAGCCGCGTGTCGACGGAGGCCTACTCCAGCCCCTCCGTGTCCAGGTTCTCCGCTGGGGCGGCCGCACGGGTGGAGGAGAGGGGCGCCGGGGTGGCCGGGTGGAGGAGGGGGCGCCGGAGTGGCGGGCCGGCCGCGATGGTGGAGGAGAGGGGCGCCGGGGCGGCCGGGTGGAGGAGGGGGCGCCGGAGCGGTGGGGCGGCCGCGGTTGTGGAGGAGAGGGGCGCCAGCGCCACCGGGGTGG
>NC_041393.1:597131304-597143476 GCF_002162155.2 Triticum dicoccoides
GGTGGCACGGGCACGGGTGCGGGGCGGGGCGGCGCGGTGACGGGGGTGCATGGGACGGAGGAGGGGGTCACCGAGGCGGCAGTGGCGGCGCTACGATAGGGGTGGCACGGGGTAGCGGCAGCACGGGGGTGGGGTACCGGCAGCACGGGGGCGGGGTAGCGCGGGGCAGCGGCAGCTCGGGCACAGGACGGAGAGAGAGGTGGGACAAAGAGATGGGGCACGGGCGTCATTGGCATTTTAGTGAGGGCACGATGGCAAAGAGCCTAGCTAACGGACGTTAGTTTGGTCACTTTCTTTGCCGTCTGCTGGCAGAAGGCAACGAAAGTGGCTGTTAGATGGCTCTTGTGAGTGGGCCACCCTTCCTCTTTGCCGTCTGCTAGCTGACGGCAAATCTTCTATGTCGTCCGCTAGCGGACGACAAAGGGCTGGCTGACGGCAAACATGATCTTTGTCGTCAGCTCTTTCTTTGCCGTCAATTTTCTATAAGCTGATGGCAAAGACCTTCTTTGTCATCAGTTGGCTGACGGCAAAGATCTGGCTGATGACAAAGATCCTGATTCCAGTAGTGTACCCCAATATTCCAGAAACCCCAAGGAAGTCGACTAAAATCGATTCTAGCCGCCACCAGTTCCAGAAACCATAGATCCAATCTAGACACCATCACGAAGGGGTTCATCATCCTCATTGGTGCATCGCCGATGATGCATGAGTAGTTCATTGTAGACCTACCGGTTCGTAGTTAGTAGCCAGATGTCTTCATGTCTCTCTTTTGATTCTCAATAAAATGGTGTCTTGGAGATCTATTTGATGTAATTCCTTTTTGCAGTGTGTTTGTTGGGATCCAATGAACTTTGAGTTTATGATCAGATTTATGTTTTTATCCATGAAATTTATTTGAGTCTTTTGATCTCTCATGCATGATTACTTATAGGCTCGTATTTTTTCTTCGAATCTTTGGTTTAGTTAGGCCAACTAGATCATTTTTTCTTGCCATGGGAAGAGGTGATTTGTGATGGGTTAGATTTTACGGTGCTTGATCCCAGTGATAGAAGGGGAACCGACATGTATGTATCGTTGCCATTAAAGAAACAAGATAGGGTCTAATTCCTACATGAATAGATCTTGTCTACATCATGTCATCGTTCTTATTGCATTACTCTATTTTTTCATGAACTTAATACACTAGATGCATGCTGGATAGCGGTCGATGCGTGGAGTAATAGTAGTACATGCAGGCAGGAGTCGGTCTACTAATCTTGGATGTGATGCCTATATAATGATCATTTTTGGATATCGTCATAATTATTTGAAGTTCTATCAATTTCCCAACAGTAATTTGTTTACTCACCGTATGCTATTTTCTCGAGAGAAGCTACTAGTGAAATCTACGGCCCCCGGGTCTTTTCTTTATCATATTTGCCTTCGATATCTATTTTTATTCGCTTTTATTTTCAGATGTATTAATCCAAAAACCCAAAAATACCTCGCTGAATTTTATTTACTTTTATCTGCATCTATTAATTTACTACAATTTTATCCCGTCAACTTGACAATTCCTGGCACCGCTACCCGAAAGGGATTGACAACCCCTTCAATACGTTGGGTCGCAAGTATTTGTTCTTTGTGTGCAGGTACCGTTTACATAGTGTTGCGTGGTTCCCCTACTGGTTCTATAACCTTGATCTCATCACTGAGGGAAATACCTATCGTTGTTGTGCTGCATCATCCCTTCCTATTTGAGGAAATACCGATGTAGTTCAAGCCAACATCAGCATATATATAGAAGTACAATGACCAACTTGGAGTATAAGGCAAGGCAAGACAAATCATAGTATATCTTATGTTTCCTAATGAATCAATATACTCAATATGTTAGAGATATATTTGGGATACATGTATTTGGTAGTTTAGGATTTGTAATTCGTCTCCTACCTTATCTCTAGGAGAGGCTTCTTGCCCTCCAAGTCTTGTACTCAATATATGCTCGCTCTTGAGGCTCAATAATACACCCATCATATTCCGCGAATCCCCTCTTTAATCCCTTCTTGTCGCCGCCGCCGCCGTCAGGATGCCACCACCACTCTTCTTTGGCCGCCGCTGCTGCTACCCCTGTAGCCGCCGCCCGTCCACGCCCTTCGTCTTTGTCCAGTATCAGCCCGTCGCCAGCGTCGCCGTCATCTTCCCCGACCACTTCGTCTACTCCGACCACCGTTGGTGACATCAGCCCCTCGCTGATTGGCGCCACAACCGTCGTTGAGTCTTCTTCTCTATTGGCCCTCCGACTCCTAGACATGGCGTACAGCTCGTGCAGGTCCCTCGTCTATGCATGCCCAGTGCAGGCAACACCGATGCGTGCCTTCATCCACGATGTGTCCCTTGGCCTGGCAAGCCTGGTCGGCGCTTCGTCAACTTTGGCTTCATCCTTCTACGCATGCCTCGTTCTGAAAACACTGATGCGTGCCTTCGTTCATGATGTGTCCCGGGGCTTGGCAAACCCGGCGCGACACGTCGTTAACAACGTCTTCTTCCCAGCGCACCACAACTTCGATACCACTGCGCCTATGACTAACACGGCGCCTTCTTGCGCCCGCGGCTCCACGGCGACGTCCTCAACACCGGCTACCCCGAGTCGACATCGACCACGACGTTCTTCGCACGGCTACCTCAACCATGGCTACACCACCCTACGCTCTCGGCCACTTTGATAACGGCACAAAGGGCTACCGCCTTGCTTGAGAACCTCATCGGTTTCCACTCCAGCCACACCTTCTGCGATGCGTCGACCGTTATGACTGTGGTAGTGGGGGTGTCCGTCGGCTTGCCTTCGGATTCTTCTCCAGTCTCACCGTCTGTGTTGCTACCGTTGTGACTGCGGGGGATATTGAGTATATTGATTCATTAGGAAACATAAGATAGACTAGGATTTGTCCTGCCTTGTCTTGTACTTCAAGTTAATCATTATACTTTATATATATGCCCATGAGGCTCAAGCAATAAATCCATCAAATTCCACCAAGCCCTCTCTATCCCTTCTAACACCCACCATCGACACCGAGTTCGACGTCTTTGCCTCCAAGATGATCACCGTCAATAGAAAGCCCATCAAGCTTTAGATCTCGGACACAGTACGATGGTGTACCTCTTTTTCTGAGTGTGCCTAGATCGATGGGTCCTTTGCACTATACGTACGTACCAACTGTAGACGGGGGAGCTATTGGTTAAAAATATGAAACTTTAGGATTATCGAAGCATGCTTGGGAATTAAAAGTTGCCATTTGTAGCAGAGCTGGCCAAACGGGTCGGCCTGGCCGATTGTAATCGTGCCTAGCACGGCCCAGCCCGCCAGGGCACAATTATTATACGGGTCGTGCCGTGCCGGCCCGCATGCTGCATCCTACAGCCCAGGCACGACCCAGCTGGTAATCGGACCAGCCCGCCAGCACACCAGGCACGCTGGCCCACCTGCTGTTTGGCCTATTTGACATTTTTGGGCCTATTTTTTCTACTGGGCTAGTATTAAGCCATATAGAGATATATAAAAAATAAAAATAAATAAAAGAAGTTAATCGGGTCGTGCCGTGCCAGCCCGCATGCTCAGCCTAGCGGCCCAAGCACGGTTCAGGGTGTGTCGCGTGCCAGGCCCAGCCCGTTTAGCCCATGCTATGCCTGGCCCATGGCGGATCGTGCTGGCCTGCTCGTGGGCTGGCCTGATTGGCCTGGCCCATTTGGCCAGCTATAATTTGTAGACACATGTTGATGATGGCTTCACCGTTGATACTTGTGAGTTTCCGCCCGACAATGTTGTTTTTTTTACTCCCGACACGGGTGATCAGTACATTGAAATACACTATGAAACAAAATCCAATAATTCAGAAATTTTGTGACATCAAACACGATCAAATGTTTTAGACGTTTGCAAAATTCCATGACGAAATAACATTTGAGGAGCTCTCAACAGAAAAAACAAAATCACGGCTCAAAGCTTTGTGTACTATTTGAGCAGTGATTTTTTGTTGAGAGCTCCTCAAATGTTATTTGTTCATGAAATTTTGCAAGAACCTAAAATTTTTGATTATTGATGTTGTAAAATTTCGTAGTTCTTAAATTTTGTTTTAAGTTTTTTTTTCATGTGTTGTTCACCCGGGAGTAGCCACACCTTTCCGTTTTGGTATGAATTAGTAGTTCTCATGAGTCATGAGATAGAAGTAGTGCAGATGTGTATTTTGAGTTATCACTAGTGCAGAACCGGGATATAGCCCTGGTTCGTAAGGGCCTTTAGTGCCGGTTCTGTAACCGCCGCTAAAGGGACACCACATGGCAAACACATCAGTCACCGGCGCCTGCTTCAGGGCCTTTACGAGAATAAAATTTAATCAGATAATAATTAATCAAGCATGATAATTAATGGTATTGAAACTAGAATTAAGGAGATGCATTGTAGCTAGCTAGTACTACTTAATTAATTATACCTTGGGTCGAAGCCAATACAGCTTTTCTCTCCATTCGCCTGGAACCTCTTTCGAATTCCTGAACTTTTCCCACGACCTGCCCGCCGGCAAAGAAAATGAATAAACGAGTTATTAAATAGTTGATATCAGGAAATGACGAACTAAAGAGGCTGACATATCTTTACCTAATAATAAAGGACGGATTGTTTCTCCACTTTTTTTGTTAATTGTAGTGTTTTTCGTACGTGGTTCTCTTTTTCTCGGTCGTTGATGACCCGCAAGTATACGGGATAATTGTAGCCTCTTTCAATAAGTAAGAGTGTCGAACCCAACGAGGAGCTAAAGGTAGAACAAATATTCTCTCAAGTCCTATCTGCCACTGATACGACTCTACGCACGCTTAGTGTTCGCTTTACCTAGAACAAGTATGAAACTAGAAGTACTTTGTAGGTGTGATAGGATAGGTTTGCAAGATAATAAAGAGCAGGTAAATAAAAAGTATGGGCTGTTTATATAAAGATGCAATAAAGTAAGTATTAGTAGAGAGCTTTTTGTTATGAGAAAGTTATTTGTCCAAGGCAATCGATAACTAGACCGGTAATCACTATTGCAATTATATTTGAGGGAGAGGCAGAAGCTAACATACTTTCTCTTTTTGGATCATATGCACTTATGATTGGAACTCTAACAAGCATCCGCAACTACTAAAGATTCATTAAGGTAAAACCCGGACATAGCATTAAAGCATCAAGTCCCCTTTATCACATACGCAAACAACCTATTTACTCGGGTCAGTGCTTCTGTTCACTCACACCACCCACCATAAGCAAATCATGAACATATTGCAAACCCTACAGCGGGGATCCCTCACGCTTGCGCGACACGGGGAGCACCATAGGACAGCACCAATAATAAAGCATGCAACTCAAACCAATCACGATCATCAATTAACCCATAGGACAAAACGGATCTACTCAAACATCATAAGATAGCCATACATCATTGGGAAATAATATATAGCGTTGAGCACCATGTTTAAGTAGAGATTACAGCGGGTAAGAGAGGAGTTACACCGCTGCATAGAGGGGGGAAGAGTTGGTGATGAAGGCGGTGAAGTTGTTGATGAAGATCGCGGTGATGATGATGGCCCCCGGCAGCATTCCGGCGCCACCGGAAGCAAGGGGGAGAGAGCCCCCCTTCTTCTTCTTCTTCCTTGACCTTCTCCCTAGATGGGAGAAGGGTTTCCCCGCTGGTCCTTGGCTTCCATGGTGTGGGAGGGGCGAGAGCCCCTCCGAGATTGAATCAGTCTCTCTGTCTCTCTCTGTTTCTGTGTTCTCAGATTCTGCCCCTTCACCGTTTCTTTTATATCTGGAGATCCGTAACTCCGATTGGGGTGAATCTTTCGACCAGATCTTTCTCATAAAATTAGCTTTCTTGTAGAAAAAGAAGAGCGTCAACCGCCTTACGGGGGGCCAGGAGAGTCCAGGGCGCGCCCCCTATCTCCTGGCCCCCTCGGGCATCGTCTCGCGTTGATTTTACTTCCCAAAAATCATAAATATTCCAAAATAATTCTCCGTCCTTTTTATCCCGTTTGGACTCCGTTTGATGTGGGTTTTCTGCGAAACATAAAACATGCAGCAAACAGGAACTGGCGCTGGGCACTCGATCAATATGTTAGTCCCAAAAATAGTATAAAAAGTTGCCAAAAGTATATGAAAGTTATAGAATATTGGCATGGAACAATAAAAAATTATAGATACGACAAAGACGTATCAGTCGTTTGCAGTTTCGTACGTCGCGTTAATTTTTTTTTGACACACCGACCATTATCTGCACGTATGTACGCGTAAACCAACTAATCTAGCACCTGTTGTGTGAAAAGTAAGCGGACAGTTTCCTTTTGTCATCTTTCCTCGGTCGTGTACGTGTTACGGTTTCAGTAAGGAGAGATTGAGGATTTGGGATTTCAAACAACGTGGCCCAGAGATAATAAGGAAAGGAAGAGCGTAACATAACTTGATAAAGAAGGAAGAGAATGAGGTAATTAATGGTGAGATAATTGAATGAGATTCCTGAGAGAGACTTGATGCATATAATTATGATTGGCTAAATAAACAGATTATGGTAATTAACGGTGGGCTGATTGAATGGGATTCCCAAGAGACGAGACATCATGCTGCATATAATTATGATTGGCTAATTAATGTTGGGCTAATTAAACGGAATATATGGCAATCTCTGAGAGACATGCATGACGCATATAGCTATGATCGACTAATCATAATGGCAAGTTAACTAAACAAATTATGGTTATGGATTCCTGTGGGGCATGCATATATGGCAACACGTGTTCTCTTGTAGGAGACTCCAAGAATGCAGCCGTTATAATAAACTCGATCGGTTACATGTGACTGGATCACAAAACAAAAAAGGTACATAAAATATCTGACTGCATCCACTAACCCCTCGAACGAGAGGTAGTCTTCCACCACTGATTTTTATCCACTCTTTTTTCCTCACTTCCTTTTGATGATTTCTTTGTTTGCTTCCATGTGTGTTTTTCTACTTCCATATAGACTCCCCAATCCATTCACCGCAATTACAGTTAAACTACTTATGCAATTTAATTTCATGTGAAGTCAATGACTCATTATTTATGAAACTCTTTATGTTTGCATGATGAAGTTGGATTTGACCAAATAGATATGTTAAATTGTGGAAGTTTTTCGCAATTACTATCCATCTAGGTTTGTTTGCTTGTTGTTGTTGGTGCTATAATTGTTATTTTAGGTTGGTTTGATTGTTGTTGTCCTCAAATGATTCATTGTTTTTTCTCAACGGCGATCGTTGTCCCACAATTTTCTTGGCTTGGGCACATGGTTCATAGGAATTATTGTTTTCTTCCATTGCAACACACGGGGATTGGTGCTAGTAGTTAATAATGATTGAAATTACCTGTCAACCATCCCCTTCACCATTGTGTAGTCTTTTTTTTAAGTAGTGAGTCCAGTACTTTAACTGTTTCTTCGTCAATTTTAATGATTAACAAGATCCAATGGTAACTGCATGCACACACGTTTGCATGTCTTAATTAAGCGGGCATGTGCATAACACTCATCAACTACCCTAAACCCTATACACTTAATTATTAGCTAGCTAGTAAGTAAAAACAGAATTTGTAGTACAAGACAGTGTAACTCACGGTAAGTTGTAAGGAAGTAGTATATATTCATTGGTATTGAGGCGCTTCAAGAACTCTAGCATGTTTTTCTCAACTTCTGTTTTATACCATGGATATTTCCATGTTTGTTCATTAATGGTATTTGGGTCAATGAACCCAATGCCATAGCGTCCACCTTTTTTCATTTCATACATCTTCATCCTCCATAATACCACAGAAAAGAATATAGTGAGGATAATTACAGGTAATAATCGATCAATGAGCACTACAACTAGCTTGAGACTTAAATTATAGAAAGAAATCACTTACAGACAATAGCAACTGACAAGAGATTTGTCGAGTGTGTCTTGATTGAATAACTGAAATAGTTCTGAATACTCAATGGCCAGAGCTAGCTTATGGAAGTAATACTCTTCCTTGACTTTCACCATGAGGGACTCTCGATTGGTACTCTTGGTAATTTCGTTGGTAGGTTCTTGACCTCCTCAGGCTTGACCAAAGGTTGGCCTCGGACATATTTCCGTTTTATGTCCTGGGGTCTAGGCAGAGGCATGGGCTCAATCTCGAGAAGTTGTCCAACAGTGATACCGAGCATTTCGGCCTACCTTCTATGCTCGTCGGTTATTACCACCTGACCGGCGCCGGTACTCTCACGTGTTGATACAACAAGCGGGGGGTCGATTACGCCGCCTGTTCTCCTAGCTAGGGAACGGTTTTCCACATTTTTGGCTAGCTTCTTAGCTCGAGCTCGAGCTCGACTCCTTTTGTCGTGCTCGATGTGCCTTCCTGATTTGGTGCTCATAGTCTGAGTCAACAGGCTTGGGAGCTGGTCAATCTTATCCTCGAGCACTTTCTCCCTTGGCGGCGGTGACGATTTCGGTCCAAAATGGGTGTCCACTTGGGCCTTCACTATGGCTTCGTTTTGCTCCTTGGTCATGTCGTAAGGCCTCTGCGGAAGAGGCGCGAGGCTTGGACCATATTGAAATCGCTTGCCTCCGCCTGTACCTCATGTACTACCTCGACTTGTAGCACTACGCACCATAGCTGTGGCGGCTCTCTTCCGCGATTGCTGAGGCAGCGGAGACGGCTGATGCGGTGTCAGACTTGGAGAAGGAGTGGCACGCGTTGGTGGACTTGGAGGAGGAGGACTGGCCTCACGCGTTGGCTGAGTTGAAGCAGGAGGAGTGGCCTCACGCATTAGCTGGGTTGAAGCAGGAGGAGTGGCCTCACGCGTTGGCTGAGTTGAAGCAGGAGGAGTGGCCTGAAGTTGTGCCAGACTTGGAGGAGCGTGAGTCGTCTGCTCCTCGTCACCTCCTGGAATGTCAAGCTCTAGCTGACGTGGTGTTGGTGGACTTCGAAAGATGATGCAATCCTTTCTCCATAGGATGATACGATGTATGGCCTCTCCCAGTGTGTGCTCCTCATCACCTCCAGGAATGTCAAGCTGTAGCCCCGAATATTGGTCCACCACCTCATCAACCATGACACGAGCATAGCCGGCTGGAATCGTTTTACAATGGTAGGTTGCTCCGGGGGGATTTGTATAAGCAACGACGTCCGCCGCCTTCACGGATATGTTCTTTATTTTGAAGTGTAGCTCACAATTAGTGTTCTCCATGATGTCATCCACAGGGTATCTATCCAGCAGTGCGTCACCCTGGGCGGAACCCTCGCTGCTTTTCGGTATGGATGGGGCAGTGCTACCCAATGCTGGATCATCTACTAGCTATGGCCACTGCTGAGACCCCTTTCCTGGCTAAGGGAGTCGATCTGTTGCTGCTGCCGCTGCAATTTGAGTGCCAAGTCCGCGTGCGCTGATTCTAGGCCTTGAAGGCGTTCTACTTCCTGCTTCCTCTGCTCGTCCTCTAGCTTCTTCTTCTTCTCCTCCTCCATCTTCCTTCTCGCACAGCTTCTGTAGTCGGTGTTCCACTCAGAAAAGCCCTCATACCACGGAACAACGCCCTTGCCTCATGTTCTTCCCGGGTGTTCAGGATTTCCCAGGGCACACGTAAGCTCGTCGTTCTCTCTATTGGGCGTGAACACCCCTTTTCGAGCTTCTTCTATTGCTTCAACTAACTTAACATCGGCTCCTTTAAGACATGCCTTCTTCGAAACCTCGCCTGTCTTCGGGTCCAACGCCCCCCATGCGCATAGAACCAAGTTCTGCACCTGGGGGGCCAGCTCAATGTAACTGGAGTGACCTGTGCGGCCAGCATCTCTTGCTCAGACTTATCCCACTTAGGCATTGCCACCGCGTAGCCACCTGGCCCCAGCCTATGGAATTGCTTCATTTTTTCGGCATTGGCCTTGTTTTTTCTAGATAGTTCCTTAGATAATTCTGATTCGTTGAATTTCACGAAATCGTCCTAGTGTTCTCTTTGGTTCTCCAGTGTTCCCTTGAATTCTAGAGTCTTCTTTCCTGCTTTGACGTAGTTATTCCATACAGTTTTCTTGTGGTTGTTGAATGCAATTTCCATCTTCCTAAGAGCAGCGTCCTTGACTTTCTCCACATCTGCAGCTGTGAAATGATCTGGTAGGGTGAAATGTTCCATGAGATTTTCCCAAAGTGCAGTTTTTGCTCTGTCGTCGACAAAAGTAAGATCTGGACGGGGCTTTGATGGCTCTTTCCATTCTTGAAGGGAGATCAGGAGTTTATCCTTCATAAGAACTCCCCATTGACGAACGAACTTGTTCACAATGTTCTTAGGCGCTATAGGTTCGCCATTAGTTTTGCTGGCATCGATGTTGTACTTTACGCCCTCCTTCAACTTTTTTCCCGGGCCTCGCACTCTGCTTGTAGAAGATTTGCTCGATCCGGAGGGCTGAAAGAAGAAAGATTGATTCATTAATATATCTTCAAATCATTTAAAACATGTGATGATCACCAGATGCCTGCTTATATAAATATACCTCATCGGTCTCTATTATTTCAAGATCAACATTTTCTTCGCCATCATAATCATTAATTTCTTTGCCATCATAATCAAAGTTGTCGTCCATGACTTCATCAATTCGGTCGTCGCGATCGAATATCATATCATCGCCCTCCCTGGTATTGTTTAGATATTGGGAGCCATCATCTTCTTCATTTCGATCATCTGACCCGCGAGGGGAGCGTATGATCTCGAACAGGGCCTCTTCTCCCTCTCTGCCGATATTGTCCGCCATAGCTTTTATTTAACTAATCCAGAAGAAATATAAAACAATTCAGTATTCAAATTACAATGCATGCATGCAATCAATAAGGAAATCCTGAATCATACTCCCTCCGTTCCTTTATATAAGGTGTATTTGTTTTTTGATAAAATTTCACAATGTAAGGTGCATTTCTCCTAATTCCTCATAATTCCCTTGTTAGCCTTCCAGAAAAAGGAAAAGTATTTGTCTCTTGATTGTCTATATCTCTTCTTGTAGCAAAAGAAGGAAAGTTATCTCTCTGTCGATTGCATGTATCTCTTATTTTTCTGAACTAACTGATTTATTTACAACTAACCAACAAATTTGCTAAGGTTAATATTGTCTTAACATGTCTATAATTATGTGCCTTGGTCACCGTGCCAAAAATAATACACCTTAGATAAAGGAACGGCGGAAGTAGTACATAATATGCATCGTCTCGAATAATATATAATCTCGAATACATCGTCTCGAATATTATATATCAAATACATCACTAGCTACTTAGGTAATAAAGATCAAATACTACAGAATAATCTAGGCCACTCGCGGTTCCTGAGGCGCGGGCGCTGGACACCCAAAGAGAAGGAACCATCACAGGATCATAGCTCCGGTCATCTCCCCAAAGACCCTGCCAGGTATTAGAGAACCTGACATCCATAGCAGCCATGTAGCGACGGACGTGCTCGTCCTCCTCCCTGACACGGTGACGCACCACCTCCAGCGGGGCCGGCTCCCTCCACACCGAAAGTGGCCCACGGGAACGTCACCAAAGGAGCTCAGGGTCGACGACGGGACCCGGGTTCCTCACCAAGCGGCGAGCCCCTGAAGGTAGCACCTGCCAGTGCCAGCCCGACGGAGCCCAGTCACGGACATGGGTCCTCTGAAGCATGACGTCATCGCGAATGGGTCGACGGCGAGGATGCGGCTCAGGCATCGTCGAGAACAAATACTATACGCCGCAAAAGTAACATTTTTTAAATGATTGGATTGTGATTTCTTATATGCAAATTCCAAATTTCTATAACTAAAATTATAAGAAACTAAAAACAAACATTTCTATAACAATTTGAAATTAATCTAATTCATCTAGCTAAAACTAACATTTCTAACATTTCTATAACATTTCTAACATTTCTATATACTATTTGACATTAATCTAATCTAATTAATTAACTCATCTAAAACATTTGTATAGAAAACATAAAAAACATAAAAAACTAAAATCTAAAAACAGAATCGTGTGTGTGTGCATGGGCGCGCGCGCGCGCGTGTGTGTGTGTGTGTGTGTGTGTGTGTGTGTGTGTGTGTGTGTGTGTGTGCGCGCGTGTGCACCTACGGCGCCGGCGGCGCGGCGGCTTTGATT